>NC_053389.1:839193405-839418405 GCF_905171765.1 Bufo bufo | reverse complement strand
ATGTATATATATATATATATATAGTGACATTACAGGAGATCACCAGCAGGGGGCGCACAGTCCTCTATCAGTATATGACTATCAGATGTATATAGTGACATTACAGGAGATCACCAGCAGGGGGCGCACAGTCCACTATCAGTGTATGACTATCAGATGTATATATATATATATATATAGTGACATTACAGGAGATCACCAGCAGGGGGCGCACAGTCCTCTATCAGTGTATGACTATCAGATGTATATAGTGATATTACAGGAGATCACCAGCAGGGGGAGCACAGTCCTCTATCAGTGTATGACTATCAGATGTATATATATATATATAGTGACATTACAGGAGATCACCAGCAGGGGGCGCACAGTCCTCTGTCAGTGTATGAATATCATATATATATATAGTGACATTACAGGAGATCACCAGCAGGGGGCGCACAGTCCTCTGTCAGTGTATGAATATCATATATATATATAGTGACATTACAGGAGATCACCAGCAGGGGGCGCACAGTCCTCTATCAGTGTATGACTATCATATATATATAGTGACATTACAGGAGATCACCAGCAGGGGGCGCACAGTCCACTATCAGTGTATGACTATCAGATGTATATATATAGTGACATTACAGGAGATCACCAGCAGGGGGCGCACAGTCCTCTATCAGTGTATGACTATCAGATGTATATAGTGACATTACAGGAGATCACCAGCAGGGGGCGCACAGTCCACTATCAGTATATGACTATCAGATGTATATAGTGACATTACAGGAGATCACCAGCAGGGGGCGCACAGTCCTCTATCAGTATATGACTATCAGATGTATATATATATATAGTGACATTACAGGAGATCACCAGCAGGGGGCGCACAGTCCACTATCAGTGTATGACTATCAGATGTATATATATATATATATATAGTGACATTACAGGAGATCACCAGCAGGGGGCGCACAGTCCTCTATCAGTGTATGAGTATCATATATATATAGTGACATTACAGGAGATCACCAGCAGGGGGCGCACAGTCCTCTATCAGTGTATGAGTATCATATATATAGTGACATTACAGGAGATCACCAGCAGGGGGCGCACAGTCCTCTATCAGTGTATGAGTATCATATATATATAGTGACATTACAGGAGATCACCAGCAGGGGGAGCACAGTCCTCTATCAGTGTATGACTATCAGATGTATATAGTGACATTACAGGAGATCACCAGCAGGGGGCGCACAGTCCTCTATCAGTATATGACTATCAGATGTATATAGTGACATTACAGGAGATCACCAGCAGGGGGCGCACAGTCCTCTATCAGTGTATGACTATCAGATGTATATATATATATAGTGACATTACAGGAGATCACCAGCAGGGGGAGCACAGTCCTCTATCAGTATATGACTATCAGATGTATATAGTGACATTACAGGAGATCACCAGCAGGGGGCGCACAGTCCTCTATCAGTATATGACTATCAGATGTATATAGTGACATTACAGGAGATCACCAGCAGGGGGCGCACAGTCCACTATCAGTATATGACTATCAGATGTATATAGTGACATTACAGGAGATCACCAGCAGGGGGCGCACAGTCCTCTATCAGTATATGACTATCAGATGTATATATATATATAGTGACATTACAGGAGATCACCAGCAGGGGGCGCACAGTCCACTATCAGTGTATGACTATCAGATGTATATATATATATATATATAGTGACATTACAGGAGATCACCAGCAGGGGGCGCACAGTCCTCTATCAGTGTATGAGTATCATATATATATAGTGACATTACAGGAGATCACCAGCAGGGGGCGCACAGTCCTCTATCAGTGTATGAGTATCATATATATAGTGACATTACAGGAGATCACCAGCAGGGGGCGCACAGTCCTCTATCAGTGTATGACTATCAGATGTATATAGTGACATTACAGGAGATCACCAGCAGGGGGCGCACAGTCCTCTATCAGTGTATGAGTATCATATATATATAGTGACATTACAGGAGATCACCAGCAGGGGGAGCACAGTCCTCTATCAGTGTATGACTATCAGATGTATATAGTGACATTACAGGAGATCACCAGCAGGGGGCGCACAGTCCTCTATCAGTATATGACTATCAGATGTATATAGTGACATTACAGGAGATCACCAGCAGGGGGCGCACAGTCCTCTATCAGTGTATGACTATCAGATGTATATATATATATATAGTGACATTACAGGAGATCACCAGCAGGGGGCGCACAGTCCTCTATCAGTGTATGACTATCAGATGTATATATATATATAGTGACATTACAGGAGATCACCAGCAGGGGGAGCACAGTCCTCTATCAGTATATGACTATCAGATGTATATAGTGACATTACAGGAGATCACCAGCAGGGGGCGCACAGTCCACTATCAGTGTATGACTATCAGATGTATATATATATATATATAGTGACATTACAGGAGATCACCAGCAGGGGGCGCACAGTCCTCTATCAGTATATGACTATCAGATGTATATATATATATAGTGACATTACAGGAGATCACCAGCAGGGGGAGCACAGTCCTCTATCAGTGTATGACTATCAGATGTATATATATATATAGTGACATTACAGGAGATCACCAGCAGGGGGCGCACAGTCCTCTATCAGTGTATGAGTATCATATATATATAGTGACATTACAGGAGATCACCAGCAGGGGGAGCACAGTCCACTATCAGTGTATGACTATCAGATGTATATATATATATATATATAGTGACATTACAGGAGATCACCAGCAGGGGGCGCACAGTCCTCTATCAGTATATGACTATCAGATGTATATAGTGACATTACAGGAGATCACCAGCAGGGGGCGCACAGTCCACTATCAGTGTATGACTATCAGATGTATATAGTGACATTACAGGAGATCACCAGCAGGGGGCGCACAGTCCACTATCAGTGTATGACTATCAGATGTATATATATATATATATATATAGTGACATTACAGGAGATCACCAGCAGGGGGAGCACAGTCCTCTATCAGTGTATGACTATCAGATGTATATATATATATATATATAGTGACATTACAGGAGATCACCAGCAGGGGGCGCACAGTCCTCTATCAGTATATGACTATCAGATGTATATAGTGACATTACAGGAGATCACCAGCAGGGGGCGCACAGTCCTCTATCAGTATATGACTATCAGATGTATATATATATATATATATAGTGACATTACAGGAGATCACCAGCAGGGGGCGCACAGTCCTCTATCAGTGTATGACTATCAGATGTATATAGTGATATTACAGGAGATCACCAGCAGGGGGAGCACAGTCCTCTATCAGTGTATGACTATCAGATGTATATATATATATATAGTGACATTACAGGAGATCACCAGCAGGGGGCGCACAGTCCTCTGTCAGTGTATGAATATCATATATATATATAGTGACATTACAGGAGATCACCAGCAGGGGGCGCACAGTCCTCTGTCAGTGTATGAATATCATATATATATATAGTGACATTACAGGAGATCACCAGCAGGGGGCGCACAGTCCTCTATCAGTGTATGACTATCAGATGTATATATATATATATATATATAGTGACATTACAGGAGATCACCAGCAGGGGGAGCACAGTCCTCTATCAGTGTATGACTATCAGATGTATATATATATATATATATAGTGACATTACAGGAGATCACCAGCAGGGGGCGCACAGTCCTCTATCAGTATATGACTATCAGATGTATATAGTGACATTACAGGAGATCACCAGCAGGGGGCGCACAGTCCACTATCAGTGTATGACTATCAGATGTATATATATATATATATATAGTGACATTACAGGAGATCACCAGCAGGGGGCGCACAGTCCTCTATCAGTGTATGACTATCAGATGTATATAGTGATATTACAGGAGATCACCAGCAGGGGGAGCACAGTCCTCTATCAGTGTATGACTATCAGATGTATATATATATATATAGTGACATTACAGGAGATCACCAGCAGGGGGCGCACAGTCCTCTGTCAGTGTATGAATATCATATATATATATAGTGACATTACAGGAGATCACCAGCAGGGGGCGCACAGTCCTCTGTCAGTGTATGAATATCATATATATATATAGTGACATTACAGGAGATCACCAGCAGGGGGCGCACAGTCCTCTATCAGTATATGACTATCAGATGTATATAGTGACATTACAGGAGATCACCAGCAGGGGGCGCACAGTCCACTATCAGTGTATGACTATCAGATGTATATATATATATATATATATAGTGACATTACAGGAGATCACCAGCAGGGGGAGCACAGTCCTCTATCAGTGTATGACTATCAGATGTATATATATATATATATATAGTGACATTACAGGAGATCACCAGCAGGGGGAGCACAGTCCTCTATCAGTATATGACTATCAGATGTATATAGTGACATTACAGGAGATCACCAGCAGGGGGCGCACAGTCCACTATCAGTGTATGACTATCAGATGTATATATATATATATATATAGTGACATTACAGGAGATCACCAGCAGGGGGCGCACAGTCCTCTATCAGTGTATGACTATCAGATGTATATAGTGATATTACAGGAGATCACCAGCAGGGGGAGCACAGTCCTCTATCAGTGTATGACTATCAGATGTATATATATATATATAGTGACATTACAGGAGATCACCAGCAGGGGGCGCACAGTCCTCTGTCAGTGTATGAATATCATATATATATATAGTGACATTACAGGAGATCACCAGCAGGGGGCGCACAGTCCTCTGTCAGTGTATGAATATCATATATATATATAGTGACATTACAGGAGATCACCAGCAGGGGGCGCACAGTCCTCTATCAGTGTATGACTATCATATATATATAGTGACATTACAGGAGATCACCAGCAGGGGGCGCACAGTCCACTATCAGTGTATGACTATCAGATGTATATATATAGTGACATTACAGGAGATCACCAGCAGGGGGCGCACAGTCCTCTATCAGTGTATGACTATCAGATGTATATAGTGACATTACAGGAGATCACCAGCAGGGGGCGCACAGTCCACTATCAGTATATGACTATCAGATGTATATAGTGACATTACAGGAGATCACCAGCAGGGGGCGCACAGTCCTCTATCAGTATATGACTATCAGATGTATATATATATATAGTGACATTACAGGAGATCACCAGCAGGGGGCGCACAGTCCACTATCAGTGTATGACTATCAGATGTATATATATATATATATATAGTGACATTACAGGAGATCACCAGCAGGGGGCGCACAGTCCTCTATCAGTGTATGAGTATCATATATATATAGTGACATTACAGGAGATCACCAGCAGGGGGCGCACAGTCCTCTATCAGTGTATGAGTATCATATATATAGTGACATTACAGGAGATCACCAGCAGGGGGCGCACAGTCCTCTATCAGTGTATGAGTATCATATATATATAGTGACATTACAGGAGATCACCAGCAGGGGGAGCACAGTCCTCTATCAGTGTATGACTATCAGATGTATATAGTGACATTACAGGAGATCACCAGCAGGGGGCGCACAGTCCTCTATCAGTATATGACTATCAGATGTATATAGTGACATTACAGGAGATCACCAGCAGGGGGCGCACAGTCCTCTATCAGTGTATGACTATCAGATGTATATATATATATAGTGACATTACAGGAGATCACCAGCAGGGGGAGCACAGTCCTCTATCAGTATATGACTATCAGATGTATATAGTGACATTACAGGAGATCACCAGCAGGGGGCGCACAGTCCTCTATCAGTATATGACTATCAGATGTATATAGTGACATTACAGGAGATCACCAGCAGGGGGCGCACAGTCCACTATCAGTATATGACTATCAGATGTATATAGTGACATTACAGGAGATCACCAGCAGGGGGCGCACAGTCCTCTATCAGTATATGACTATCAGATGTATATATATATATAGTGACATTACAGGAGATCACCAGCAGGGGGCGCACAGTCCACTATCAGTGTATGACTATCAGATGTATATATATATATATATATAGTGACATTACAGGAGATCACCAGCAGGGGGCGCACAGTCCTCTATCAGTGTATGAGTATCATATATATATAGTGACATTACAGGAGATCACCAGCAGGGGGCGCACAGTCCTCTATCAGTGTATGAGTATCATATATATAGTGACATTACAGGAGATCACCAGCAGGGGGCGCACAGTCCTCTATCAGTGTATGACTATCAGATGTATATAGTGACATTACAGGAGATCACCAGCAGGGGGCGCACAGTCCTCTATCAGTGTATGAGTATCATATATATATAGTGACATTACAGGAGATCACCAGCAGGGGGAGCACAGTCCTCTATCAGTGTATGACTATCAGATGTATATAGTGACATTACAGGAGATCACCAGCAGGGGGCGCACAGTCCTCTATCAGTATATGACTATCAGATGTATATAGTGACATTACAGGAGATCACCAGCAGGGGGCGCACAGTCCTCTATCAGTGTATGACTATCAGATGTATATATATATATATAGTGACATTACAGGAGATCACCAGCAGGGGGCGCACAGTCCTCTATCAGTGTATGACTATCAGATGTATATATATATATAGTGACATTACAGGAGATCACCAGCAGGGGGAGCACAGTCCTCTATCAGTATATGACTATCAGATGTATATAGTGACATTACAGGAGATCACCAGCAGGGGGCGCACAGTCCTCTATCAGTATATGACTATCAGATGTATATAGTGACATTACAGGAGATCACCAGCAGGGGGCGCACAGTCCACTATCAGTATATGACTATCAGATGTATATAGTGACATTACAGGAGATCACCAGCAGGGGGCGCACAGTCCTCTATCAGTGTATGAGTATCATATATATATAGTGACATTACAGGAGATCACCAGCAGGGGGCGCACAGTCCTCTATCAGTATATGACTATCAGATGTATATAGTGACATTACAGGAGATCACCAGCAGGGGGCGCACAGTCCTCTATCAGTGTATGAGTATCATATATATATAGTGACATTACAGGAGATCACCAGCAGGGGGCGCACAGTCCTCTATCAGTATATGACTATCAGATGTATATAGTGACATTACAGGAGATCACCAGCAGGGGGGGCACAGTCCTCTATCAGTGTATGAATATCATATATATATAGTGACATTACAGGAGATCACCAGCAGGGGGAGCACAGTCCTCTGTCAGTGTATGACTATCAGATGTATATATATAGTGACATTACAGGAGATCACCAGCAGGGGGCGCACAGTCCTCTGTCAGTGTATGACTATCAGATGTATATATATAGTGACATTACAGGAGATCACCAGCAGGGGGCGCACAGTCCTCTATCAGTGTATGAATATCATATATATATAGTGACATTACAGGAGATCACCAGCAGGGGGAGCACAGTCCTCTATCAGTGTATGACTATCAGATGTATATATATAGTGACATTACAGGAGATCACCAGCAGGGGGCGCACAGTCCTCTATCAGTGTATGACTATCAGATGTGTGTATATATATATATGGTGACATTACAGGAGATCACCAGCAGGGGGCGCACAGTCCTCTATCAGTGTATGACTATCATATATATATAGTGACATTACAGGAGATCACCAGCAGGGGGAGCACAGTCCACTATCAGTGTATGACTATCAGATGTATATATATAGTGACATTACAGGAGATCACCAGCAGGGGGCGCACAGTCCTCTGTCAGTGTATGAATATCATATATATATAGTGACATTACAGGAGATCACCAGCAGGGGGAGGACAGTCCACTATCAGTGTATGACTATCAGATGTATATATATAGTGACATTACAGGAGATCACCAGCAGGGGGAGCACAGTCCACTATCAGTGTATGACTATCAGATGTATATATATAGTGACATTACAGGAGATCACCAGCAGGGGGCGCACAGTCCTCTATCAGTGTATGACTATCAGATGTATATAGTGACATTACAGGAGATCACCAGCAGGGGGAGCACAGTCCTCTGTCAGTGTATGACTATCAGATGTATATATATATATAGTGACATTACAGGAGATCACCAGCAGGGGGAGCACAGTCCTCTATCAGTATATGACTATCAGATGTATATATATAGTGACATTACAGGAGATCACCAGCAGGGGGAGCACAGTCCTCTATCAGTGTATGAGTATCATATATATATAGTGACATTACAGGAGATCACCAGCAGGGGGAGCACAGTCCTCTATCAGTGTATGACTATCAGATGTATATATATAGTGACATTACAGGAGATCACCAGCAGGGGGAGCACAGTCCTCTATCAGTGTATGAATATTATATATATATATATAGTGACATTACAGGAGATCACCAGCAGGGGGCGCACAGTCCTCTATCAGTGTATGACTATCAGATGTATATATATATATATATATATATATATAGTGACATTACAGGAGATCACCAGCAGGGGGAGCACAGTCCTCTATCAGTGTATGAATATTATATATATATATAGTGACATTACAGGAGATCACCAGCAGGGGGAGCACAGTCCACTATCAGTGTATGACTATCAGATGTATATATATAGTGACATTACAGGAGATCACCAGCAGGGGGCGCACAGTCCTCTATCAGTGTATGAATATTATATATATATATATATATATATATATAGTGGCATTACAGGAGATCACCAGCAGGGGGCGCACAGTCCTCTATCAGTGTATGACTATCAGATGTATATATATAGTGACATTACAGGAGATCACCAGCAGGGGGCGCACAGTCCTCTATCAGTGTATGACTCTCCATTGGGGCGTGTCCCCGGCGCACCCTCAGTACGGACGATACCAGTACACCTCCCCCTTACCGTGCGCCCCGTAGGCTCCTGCGGTCACAGCCAGAGCCCCGGACACTGCCCCGAGCCGCCCCCACACTCTGCCCGCCGCCATCTTCCTGTTCCAAATAGATGTCAATCATTGACCATAACCCCACCCCTTATAAACGCCCCTTCACAGAAAACCACGCCTCTTCAGCTATTGTAACACGCCTCCTACTTTTTTTTTTTTATATAGTCTATTGGCTACACTAGTGATGACTCCAGAGATAACGGTCCAATCCCAGTTCTCCTCCAGCTTAGTTACCAGACATGTTCTGTGTCCGCCATCTTTGATGTGGGATAACTATATTCATACCCCTGTAATGTGGAGTTGCAGGTGTCCTGAAGAGCCATGGCTCCTCCTCACTAGTCACTGCACAGATATGGCGGTAAACTGTCCACAGAGACCTCACCAGGACTATATTACTTCACACTGTCCACAGAGACCTCACCAGGACTATGTCACTTCACACTGTCCACAGAGACCTCACCAGG
Source organism: Bufo bufo (assembly GCF_905171765.1). Lineage (NCBI taxonomy): Eukaryota > Metazoa > Chordata > Amphibia > Anura > Bufonidae > Bufo > Bufo bufo. Next base: position 839,408,891 of record NC_053389.1, on the reverse strand, counting down.
ACTATGTCACTTCACACAGTCCACAGAGACCTCACCAGGGACTATGTCACTTCACACAGTCCACAGAGACCTCACCAGAGACTATGTCACTTCACACTGTCCACAGAGACCTCACCAGGGACTATATTACTTCACACAGTCCACAGAGACCTCACCAGGGACTATATTACTTCACACTGTCCACAGAGACCTCACCAGGACTATGTCACTTCACACAGTCCACAGAGACCTCACCAGGGACTATATTACTTCACACAGTCCACAGAGACCTCACCAGGACTATGTCACTTCACACAGTCCACAGAGACCTCACCAGGGACTATATTACTTCACACTGTCCACAGAGACCTCACCAGGACTATGTCACTTCACACAGTCCACAGAGACCTCACCAGGGACTATATTACTTCACACTGTCCACAGAGACCTCACCAGGGCTATGTCACTTCACACAGTCCACAGAGACCTCACCAGGGACTATATTACTTCACACTGTCCACAGAGACCTCACCAGGACTATGTCACTTCACACAGTCTACAGAGACCTCACCAGGGCTATGTCACTTCACACAGTCCACAGAGACCTCACCCCGGACTATGTCACTTCACACAGTCCTCAGAGACCTCACCAGGGACTATGTCACTTCACACTGTCCACAGAGACCTCACCCGGACTATGTTACTTCACACAGTCCACAGAGACCTCACCAGGACTATGTCACTTCACACAGTCCTCAGAGACCTCACCAGGGACTATATTACTTCACACTGTCCACAGAGACCTCACCAGGACTATGTCACTTCACACGGTCCACAGAGACCTCACCAGGACTATGTCACTTCACACAGTCCACAGAGACCTCACCAGGGCTATGTCACTTCACACAGTCCACAGAGACCTCACCAGGGCTATGTCACTTCACACTGTCCACAGAGACCTCACCAGGGACTATGTCACTTCACACAGTCCTCAGAGACCTCACCAGGACTATGTCATTTCACACAGTCCACAGAGACCTCACCAGGACTATGTCACTTCACACAGTCCACAGAGACCCTTACCAGGGCTATGTCACTTCACACTGTCCACAGAGACCTCACCAGGACTATGTCACTTCACACAGTCCACAGAGACCTCACCAGGGACTATGTCACTTCACACAGTCCACAGAGACCTCACCAGGGCTATGTCACTTCACACAGTCTACAGAGACCTCACCAGGGCTATGTCACTTCACACAGTCCACAGAGACCTCACCAGGGCTATGTCACTTCACTCAGTCCACAGAGACCTCACCAGGGCTATGTCACTTCACACTGTCCACAGAGACCTCACCAGGACTATGTCACTTCACACAGTCCTCAGAGACCTCACCAGGGACTATGTCACTTCACACAGTCCACAGAGACCTCACCAGGGCTATGTCACTTCACACTGTCCACAGAGACCTCACCAGGACTATGTCACTTCACACAGTCCACAGAGACCTCACCCCGGACTATGTCACTTCACACAGTCCTCAGAGACCTCACCAGGACTATGTCACTTCACACAGTCTACAGAGACCTCACCAGGGCTATGTCACTTCACACAGTCCTCAGAGACCTCACCAGGACTATGTCACTTCACACAGTCCACAGAGACATCACCAGGGACTATGTCACTTCACACTGTCCACAGAGACCTCACCAGGACTATGTTACTTCACACTGTCCACAGACACCTCACCAGGACTATGTCACTTCACACAGTCTACAGAGACCTCACCAGGGACTATGTCACTTCACACAGTCCACAGAGACCTCACCAGGGACTATGTCACTTCACACAGTCCACAGAGACCTCACCAGGGACTATGTCACTTCACACAGTCCTCAGAGACCTCACCAGGACTATGTCACTTCACACTATCCACAGAGACCTCACCAGGACTATGTCACTTCACACAGTCCACAGAGACCTCACCAGGATTATGTTACTTCACACTGTCCACAGACACCTCACCAGGACTATGTCACTTCACACAGTCTACAGAGACCTCACCAGGGCTATGTTACTTCACACAGTCCACAGACACCTCACCAGGGCTATGTCACTTCACACAGTCCACAGAGACCTCACCAGGGCTATGTCACTTCACACAGTCCTCAGAGACCTCACCAGGACTATGTCACTTCACACAGTCCACAGAGACATCACCAGGGACTATGTCACTTCACACAGTCCTCAGAGACCTCACCAGGGACTATATTACTTCACACAGTCCACAGAGACCTCACCAGGGACTATGTCACTTCACACTGTCCACAGAGACCTCACCAGAGACTATGTCACTTCACACTGTCCTCAGAGACCTCACCAGGACTATGTCACTTCACACAGTCCTCAGAGACCTCACCAGGGCTATGTCACTTCACACAGTCCTCAGAGACCTCACCAGGGACTATGTTACTTCACACTGTCCACAGAGACCTCACCAGAGACTATGTCACTTCACACTGTCCTCAGAGACCTCACCAGGACTATGTCACTTCACACAGTCCACAGAGACCTCACCAGGGCTATGTCACTTCACACAGTCCTCAGAGACCTCACCAGGGACTATGTCACTTCACACTGTCCACAGAGACCTCACCAGAGACTATGTCACTTCACACTGTCCTCAGAGACCTCACCAGGACTATGTCACTTCACACAGTCCTCAGAGACCTCACCAGGGCTATGTCACTTCACACAGTCCTCAGAGACCTCACCAGGGACTATGTCACTTCACACAGTCCACAGAGACCTCACCAGGGACTATGTTACTTCACACTGTCCACAGAGACCTCACCAGAGACTATGTCACTTCACACTGTCCACAGAGACCTCACCAGGGACTATGTTACTTCACACTGTCCACAGAGACCTCACCAGGGCTATGTCACTTCACACTGTCCACAGAGACCTTACCAGGACTATGTCACTTCACACAGTCTACAGAGACCTCACCAGGGCTATGTCACTTCACACAGTCCTCAGAGACCTCACCAGGACTATGTCACTTCACACAGTCCACAGAGACATCACCAGGGACTATGTCACTTCACACTGTCCACAGAGACCTCACCAGGACTATGTTACTTCACACTGTCCACAGACACCTCACCAGGACTATGTCACTTCACACAGTCTACAGAGACCTCACCAGGGACTATGTCACTTCACACAGTCCACAGAGACCTCACCAGGGACTATGTCACTTCACACAGTCCACAGAGACCTCACCAGGGACTATGTCACTTCACACAGTCCTCAGAGACCTCACCAGGACTATGTCACTTCACACTATCCACAGAGACCTCACCAGGACTATGTCACTTCACACAGTCCACAGAGACCTCACCAGGATTATGTTACTTCACACTGTCCACAGACACCTCACCAGGACTATGTCACTTCACACAGTCTACAGAGACCTCACCAGGGACTATGTCACTTCACACTGTCCACAGAGACCTCACCAGGGCTATGTTACTTCACACAGTCCACAGACACCTCACCAGGGCTATGTCACTTCACACAGTCCACAGAGACCTCACCAGGGCTATGTCACTTCACACAGTCCTCAGAGACCTCACCAGGACTATGTCACTTCACACAGTCCACAGAGACATCACCAGGGACTATGTCACTTCACACAGTCCTCAGAGACCTCACCAGGGACTATATTACTTCACACAGTCCACAGAGACCTCACCAGGGACTATGTCACTTCACACTGTCCACAGAGACCTCACCAGAGACTATGTCCCTTCACACTGTCCTCAGAGACCTCACCAGGACTATGTCACTTCACACAGTCCTCAGAGACCTCACCAGGGCTATGTCACTTCACACAGTCCTCAGAGACCTCACCAGGGACTATGTTACTTCACACTGTCCACAGAGACCTCACCAGAGACTATGTCACTTCACACTGTCCTCAGAGACCTCACCAGGACTATGTCACTTCACACAGTCCACAGAGACCTCACCAGGGCTATGTCACTTCACACAGTCCTCAGAGACCTCACCAGGGACTATGTCACTTCACACTGTCCACAGAGACCTCACCAGAGACTATGTCACTTCACACTGTCCTCAGAGACCTCACCAGGACTATGTCACTTCACACAGTCCTCAGAGACCTCACCAGGGCTATGTCACTTCACACAGTCCTCAGAGACCTCACCAGGGACTATGTCACTTCACACAGTCCACAGAGACCTCACCAGGGACTATGTTACTTCACACTGTCCACAGAGACCTCACCAGAGACTATGTCACTTCACACTGTCCACAGAGACCTCACCAGGGACTATGTTACTTCACACTGTCCACAGAGACCTCACCAGGGCTATGTCACTTCACACTGTCCACAGAGACCTCACCAGGACTATGTCACTTCACACAGTCCTCAGAGACCTCACCAGGGACTATGTTACTTCACACTGTCCACAGAGACCTCACCAGGGCTATGTCACTTCACACAGTCCACAGAGACCTCACCAGGACTATGTCACTTCACACTGTCCACAGAGACCTCACCAGGACTATGTCACTTCACACTGTCCACAGAGACCTCACCAGGACTATGTCACTTCACACAGTCCTCAGAGACCTCACCAGGGCTATGTCACTTCACACAGTCCACAGAGACCTCACCAGGACTATGTCACTTCACACTGTCCACAGAGACCTCACCAGGACTATGTTACTTCACACAGTCCTCAGAGACCTCACCAGGGACTATGTCACTTCACACAGTCCACAGAGACCTCACCAGGACTATGTCACTTCACACAGTCCTCAGAGACCTCACCAGGGACTATGTTACTTCACACAGTCCACAGAGACCTCACCAGGGACTATGTCACTTCACACAGTCCTCAGAGACCTCACCAGGGCTATGTCACTTCACACAGTCCTCAGAGACCTCACCAGGACTATGTCACTTCACACTGTCTATAGAGACCTCACCAGGGACTATGTCACTTCACACTGTCCACAGAGACCTCACCAGGGCTATGTCACTTCACACAGTCCTCAGAGACCTCACCAGGACTATGTCACTTCACACTGTCTATAGAGACCTCACCAGGGACTATGTCACTTCACACAGTCCACAGAGACCTCACCCCGGACTATGTCACTTCACACTGTCCACAGAGACCTCACCAGGACTATGTCACTTCACACTGTCCACAGAGACCTCAACAGGACTATGTCACTTCACACTGTCCACAGAGACCTCACCAGGGCTATGTCACTTCACACAGTCCTCAGAGACCTCACCAGGACTATGTTACTTCACACAGTCTACAGAGACCTCACCAGGACTATGTCACTTCACACAGTCCTCAGAGACCTCACCAGGACTATGTCACTTCACACAGTCCTCAGAGACCTCACCAGGGACTATGTCACTTCACACAGTCCTCAGAGACCTCACCAGGGACTATGTCACTTCACACAGTCCACAGAGACCTCACCAGGGACTATGTCACTTCACACAGTCCTCAGAGACCTCACCAGGACTATGTCACTTCACACTGTCCACAGAGACCTCACCAGGGACTATGTCACTTCACACAGTCCTCAGAGACCATACCAGGACTATGTCACTTCACACTGTCCACAGAGACCTCACCAGGACTATGTCACTTCACACAGTCCTCAGAGACCTCACCAGGGCTATGTCACTTCACACAGTCCACAGAGACCTCACCAGGGACTATGTCACTTCACACAGTCCACAGAGACCTCACCAGGACTATGTCACTTCACACTGTCCACAGAGACCTCACCAGGACTATGTCACTTCACACAGTCCACAGAGACCTCACCAGGGACTATGTCACTTCACACAGTCCACAGAGACCTCACCAGGGACTATGTCACTTCACACTGTCCACAGAGACCTCACCAGGGACTATGTTACTTCACACAGTCTACAGAGACCTCACCAGGGCTATGTCACTTCACACTGTCCACAGAGACCTCACCAGGACTATGTCACTTCACACAGTCCACAGAGACCTCACCAGGGCTATGTCACTTCACACAGTCCACAAAGACCTCACCCTGGACTATGTCACTTCACACTGTCCACAGAGACCTCACCAGGACTATGTCACTTCACACAGTCCTCAGAGACCTCACCAGGGACTATGTCACTTCACACTGTCCACAGAGACCTCACCAGGGACTATGTCACTTCACACTGTCCACAGAGACCTCACCCGGACTATGTTACTTCACACAGTTTACAGAGATTTCCCTCCGGGCTATGTTACTTCACACAGTCCACAGAGACCTCACTCCAGAGTATATTACTTCTCACAGTCCACAAATACCTCACCCCGGAAGATGTTACTTCACACAGTCTAAAGAGACCTCATCCGGACTATGTTACTTCACACAGTCCACAGAGACCTTACCTGGAAAATGTTACTTCACACAGTCCACAGAGACCTCACCATGGACTATGTTACTTCATTCAGTCCACAGAGACCTCACCTGGATTATGTTACTTCATACACTCTACAGAGACCTCATCTGGGACTATGTTACTTCACACAGTCTACTGCAACTTTACCTGGGACTATGTTACTTCCCACAGTCTATAGAGACCTTACCTGGGACTATGTTACTTCACACAGTCTAAAGAGACCTTACCTGGGACTATGTTACTTCACACAGTCTACAGAGACCTCACCCGGACTATGTTACTTCACACAGTCTACAGAGACCTCACCCAGACAATGTTACTTCACACAGTTTACAGAGACCTCCCTCCGGGCTATGTTACTTCACACAGTCCACAGAGACCTCACCTGGACTATGTCACTTCACACTGTCCACAGAGACCTCACCCCGGACTATGTCACTTCACACTGTCCACAGAGACCTCACCCGGGAATATGTTACTTCACACAATTTACAGAGACCTCACCACGGGCTATGTTAAGGTTGGTATATAAGGTGTGTGATAGACGCTCTGCACAAATATCCCTCGGTGGGTATATAAGGTGTGTGATAGGCTCTCTGCACACATATCCCTCGGTGGGTATATAAGGGGTTTATTGGCTGTCTGCACATACACTCACCTAAAGAATTATTAGGAACACCTGTTCTATTTCTCATTAATGCAATTATCTAGTCAACCAATCACATGGCAGTTGCTTCGATGCATTTAGGGGGGTGCTTCTGGTCAAGACAATCTCCTGAACTCCAAACTGAATGTCAGAATGGGAAAGAAAGGTGATTTAAGCAATTTTGAGCGTGGCATGGTTGTTGGTGCCAGACGGGCCGGTCTGAGTATTTCACAATCTGCTCAGTTACTGGGATTTTCACGCACAACCATTTCTAGGGTTTACAAAGAATGGTGTGAAAAGGGAAAAACATCCAGTATGCGGCCGTCCTGTGGGCAAAAATGCCTTGTGGATGCTAGAGGTCAGAGGAGAATGGGCCGACTTATTCAAGCTGATAGAAGAGCAACGTTGACTGAAATAACCACTCGTTAGAACCGAGGTCTGCAGCAAAGCATTTGTGAAGCCACAACACGCACAACCTTGAGGTGGATGGGCTACAACAGCAGAAGACCCCACCGGGTACCACTCATCTCCACTACAAATAGGAAAAAGAGGCTACAATTTGCACAAGCTCACCAAAATTGGACTGTTGAAGACTGGAAAAATATTGCCTGGTCTGATGAGTCTCGATTTCTGTTGAGACATTCAAATGGTAGAGTCCGAATTTGGCGTAAACAGAATGAGAACATGTGTCCATCCTCTGATGGCTACTTCCAGCAGGATAATGCACCATGTCACAAAGCTCCAATCATCTCATATTGGTTTCTTGAACATGACAATGAGTTCACTGCACTAAAATGGCCCCACAGTCACCAGATCTCAACCCAATAGAGCATCTTTGGGATGTGGTGGAACGGGAGCTTCGTGCCCTGGATGTGCATCCCTCAAATCTCCATCAACTGCAAGATGCTCTCCTATCAATATGGGCCAACATTTCTAAAGAATGCTATCAGCACCTTGTGGAATCAATGCCACGTAGAATTAAGGCACAAGGGGGTCCAACACCGTATTAGTATGGGGGCACTAATAATTCTTTAGGTGAGTGTATATCCCTCGGTGGGTATATAAGGTATGTAATAGGCTGTCTGCACACATATCCCTCGGTGGGTATATAAGGGGTTTATAGAGGTGAATAGGCGCAGCACATTATATGTGCAGAGTCTGCGCTCCTGAACATAGATGCCCAATGGCATAGGTAGGTTTAGCATAGGACCTGCATGACCTGAGACCACCTTGGCGGGGGTAGGTTGTCACAAATGTGTTTTCATCAAAATATATTGGCTAAGAGTCTCAGATTTTATTACATCAGAGTATGGGCTTAGTCCATATATAATGCTTGCATCCATTTTGTTAGTGTATTATCTTTTTTTTCTGTGATGTTTTTCATAAGTGTAGCCAGGGACATCTGCATATTTATTTATCATATTGCGCAGAATGTTTTTATCTTTGTTTTTCTCTTTTATGTGATTTTTGTCTGCACACATATCCCTCATTGGGTATAAAAGTTATTTGATAGGCTGTCTGCACACATATCCCTCATTGGGTATATAAGTTATTTGATAAGCTGTCTGCACACATATCTCTCGGTGGGTATATAAGGGGTGTGATAGGCTGTCTGCACACATATCCCTCGGTGGGTATATAAGGTGTGTGATAGGCTGACTGCACACATATCCCTATGTGGGTCTAAAAGGGGTGTGATAGACTGTCTGCACACATATCTCTCGGTGGGTATATAAGGTGTGATAGACTGTCTGCACACATATCTCTCGGTGGGTATATAAGGTGTGTGATAGGCTGACTGCACACATATCCCTCGGTGGGTATATAAGGGGTGTGATAGGCTGTCTGCACACATATCCCTCGGTGGGTATATAAGGGGTGTGATAGGCTGTCTGCACACATATCCCTCGGTGGGTATATAAGGGGTGTGATAGGCTGTCTGCACACATATCTCTCGGTGGGTATATAAGGTGTGTGATAGGCTGACTGCACACATATCCGTCGTGAGTATATAAGGGGTGTGATAGGCTGTCTGCACACATATCCCTCGGTGGGTATATAAGGGGTGTGATAGGCTGTCTGCACACATATCTCTCGGTGGGTATATAAGGTGTGTGATAGGCTGACTGCACACATATCCGTCGGTGGGTGTATAAGGTGTGATAGGCTGACTGCACACATATCCGTCGGTGGGTATATAAGGGGTGTGATAGGCTTTGTGCACACATATCCCTTGGAAAATATTTAAGGGATAGGAGAAGCTGTCTGCATACATATCCCTCGGTGGGTATATATGGTGTGATAGGCTTTTTGCACACATATTCCTCTGTGGGTATATAAGGGGTGTGATAGACTGTCTGCACACATATCCCTCGGTGGGTATATAAGGTGCGATAGGCTGTCTGCATACTTATCCCTCATTGGGTATATAAGGTGTGATAGACTGTCTGCACACATATCCTTCGATGGGTATATAAGGTGCGATAGGCTGTCTGCAGACATATCCCCTGTTGCTGTCAAGGGTAAAAGTAGCAATTTATCAGATTTGCTGGAAAGGATGGTTACTGGCTTTTAAGCCCCGAGTGGCGGTATTTCTGGACTTGCGCAGCTTGAACTGTTCTCGTCCTGCTCCGGTGAAAGTATATGGTAAGTAGACAAATGTCAGCTTTGTGTATAGGAGACAAGGAAACTGCGGTGCACCACGTGCCACTGATGTGAGATGTGAACGTCAGCTATGAAGGTGCCAAGGGCCTACAGACACGCTACAGTGGTGCAGCTCAGCGCTAACATGGACCATGAGGCACCAGACACATGTCTAACACAGCAGTTCAGAGAATTCTACTGCATATGGGGCTCCGGAGCAGAAGGATGGTCGCTGCACCTCTGATAACCAAGCTGCATCGGCAGAAAAGGCTTCAGTGTTCATGGCAGTATCAGAAGTGGACCTCCGCTGATTGGAAGAGAATTGTCTTGTCCAATGAGAGAACAAACAGCCTGCAACCACAGCTAGAAGAACACACCTGGTGGGGGCAGCATTATGGTGTGGGGGAGGTATTTCTGGCGTTCTCTGGACCACTCATCAATGTGAAAGGCACTCTCCACCGATTTGGGTATTAATCCATCTTTGCAGAACACGTGCACCCATACATGCTGATTGTCTTCCCTGGGGCGGATGGGATCGGCCAGCAAGACAATCCGACATGTCACACGGCCAGAAATGTCCGACATTGGTTGGAAGAGTACGATCAAGACTTCAAAGTACTACTCTGGCCCCCTATTTCTCAATTTGGGATATGACCTGGGGTGTCTATCTATTTTATTTCAGGGTCTGACCTGGGGTGTCTATATATTTTGGGGTCTGACCTGGGGTGTCTATCTATTTCAGGGTCTGACCTGGGGTGTCTATCTATTTCAGGGTCTGACCTGGGGTGTCTATCTATTTCAGGGTCTGACCTGGGGTATCTATATATTTCAGGGTCGGACCTGGGGTATCTATCTATTTTGGGGTCTAGTCAAGTGTTTGATTCTTTTGGAGTCTGCAGTGAGGCCCATCATTTTCCAGTTCTTTACCTGCGTCCTTGGGCACTTATATTTTGGCAGTACAGTATTTCTGGTCATTGGCAGCATTGTCTTTACAGTAATGGGGTCATACTGTGCAGCAGTGGGCACTGTTTAGGTGAAAGCTATAGGATGGCAGTATTAAAGGGCTGCTGTATAGAGAGGCTTTCTTTGCTATAGACAGCGGGGATGGAGCGAATCACCTGGTCCTAATGCAAAGTCTGTAACCGGCCCCAAATAAAAAGTATTAATACTGCTTTCTTCTTATATGGCAGAGGGGGTGGCACAGCCCTGGCCAAAGATGTCTACTTAACAAACGCTACCGTCTTCAGGAGAAAATACCAGGGTGACGTCCCCTACCTCTACTGTGGAAGTGCTCATTAGTACAGCAGGCCCAGTAGTCATGAATGTAGTGCCGCTAGCTTTGACATTACTCACCACTCTCTGGTCCTCTTGCAGTACGCAGCCCTGCAGGGTATTGCGATGTGAGGTCACGGTTACTTAGGCAAACGAGGGTTGCTGTGGGTTACTCACAGTTTGTAGGAAGACCCTGGGCAGCGTACAGCAGTGATGGAGAGGCTGGCACAGTAGTCCTCTGGGCCACTCTCCGTATATAGGGACCAGGCCTGATGATAAGTGAGGTGCCCTGGATGTTGCAGATGTTTAATGTGCCTAGGGCAAGGTCCCTTTTAGGTTCGTGACGCCAGTGCCTGTAACGGTGGCACACTGGTTGATAATAGTGGTAATAAGTGAGGAACACGTTGTTGTGGTGAACCAAAACTTCCTTTACTGGAAACAGTTAACTTTATACAGTCTTTTGTAAGTTCCAGGTAAGGCAGCAGTAATAAGCAGGCTTTATATATATATGGCATGCACAATGTTCTTGCAAGATACACAGAGGGTAAAACACTTACAGATCAGGCTGCACTTTCCCTCAGAAATCCTGTGCACTATTCCTCAGAACTCCTGGCTGTCTTTATCCCAAGGCCCGTATGCCCTAATGCTGGCTTTATCCTTGGTAGAAAACTTCCTCAGGTATACAGTATATCCTTGCTTTAGGTAAAATACTTCTGCCCTTCAGCTCTCTTGTCTAGCTGGAATACTGGCTCTGCCTTGCTTATGGGAACTTGGTTTCTCAGGAGGCAACTCTTCCCCTGGTGACAATTTTCTGAGCTAACTCTGGCTCAATATCCTCAGACAGGCTGATCCACTCTCCCTGGCCTCCTGGTGTCAACTAGAAGCCTGGGCTGTCTAGCTGCATGTCAGGATGTGGCCCTCAGCTTCTCTCTGGCTAAGGTGCACACTCCCATCTGTCTCTACACAGACTCCTGACTACACAGACTGACTCCTCCTTGTCTGGGCCTAAATATATATATACTAGGGGTTCCCCAGCTCCCTCTAGTGCCTAGGATGCTGAACTACACCCTAATAGGCCTGCTACACATCTCACAGGAAAATACACATAAATACATATTAAAATGCATTAAAATGTACTGTGAAATACACTGCCACTGTCCCACAGGAGGTGGAGAACCACGTGGCCCAACCTAGTGGGACACTACACTCTGTTCAAGGAACCAGCACTGTCCTGGGTCCTGACAGCGTGCAGCTTCAGGATGGAATGTACAGTACATAGGTGTACACCGGGACCTACCACTGTGCAAAATCCGGATGCAGTGCAATACTGGCGCCAGGACAGTTCTGCATCAAGAATAAAGATTAAAACATAAGAAAAACTGTAAATGTGGTATCGCTGTAATCGTACTGACCCGGAGAATGAAGGGAACAGGTCAGTTTTATTTCATAGGGAACACTGTAAATACAAAACCCATAAAACTATATAAATGTGGTATCACTGTAATCGTACTGACCCGGAGAATGAAGAGAACAGGTCAGTTTTATCTCATAGAGAACACCGTAAAAACAAAACCCATAAAACTATATAAATGTGGTATCACTGTAATCGTACTGACCCGGAGAATGAAGAGAACAGGTCAGTTTTATCTCATAGAGAACACTGTAAAAACAAAACCCATAAAACTATATAAATGTGGTATCACTGTAATCCTACTGACCCGGAGAATGAAGAGAACAAGTCAGTTTTATCTAATAGGGAACGCCGAAAAAACAAACCCATAAAGCTATATAAATGTGGTATCACTGTAATCGTACTGACCCAGAGAATGAAGGGAACAGGTCAGTTTTATCTAATAGGGAACGCCGTAAAAACAAAACCCATAAAACTATATAAATGTGGTATCACTGTAATTATAATGATCTGGAGAATGAAGAGAACATAAAAGTTTTATCTCATAGGGAACATCATAAAAACCAAACCCATAAAACTATATAAATGTGGTATCACTGTAATCGTACTGACCCAGAGAATGAAGAGAACAGGTCAGTTTTATCTCATAGAGAACACCGTAAAAACAAAACCCATAAAACTATATAAATGTGGTATCACTGTAATTGTACTGACCCGGAGAATGTAGAGAAAAGGTCAGTTTTATCTCATAGAGAACACCGTAAAAACAAAACCCATAAAACAATATAAATGTGGTATCACTGTAATCATACTGACCCGGAGAATGAAGGGAACAGGTCAGTTTTATCTCATAGAGAACACTGTAAAAACAAAACCCATAAAACTATATAAATGTGGTATCACTGTAATCGTACTGACCCGAAGAATGAAGGGAACAGGTCAGTTTTATCTCATAGAAAACACTGTAAAAACAAAACCCATAAAACTATATAAATGTGGTATCACTGTAATCGTGCTGACCTGGAGAATGAAGAGAACAAGTCAGTTTTATCTCATAGGGAATGCTGTAAAAACAAAACCCATAAAGCTATATAAATGTGGTATCACTGTAATCCTACTGACCCGGAGAATGAAGAGAACAGGTCAGTTTTATCTAATAGGGAATGCTGTAAAAACAAAACCTATAAAACTGTATAAATGTGGTATCACTGTAATTATACTGACCTGGAGAATGAAGAGAACAGGTCAGTTTTATCTCATAGGGAACACAGTAAAAACAAAACCTATAAAACTATATAAATGTGGTATCACTGTAATCGTACTGACCCGGAAAATGAAGAGAACAGGTCAGTTTTATCTAATAGGGAACGCCGTAAAAACAAAACCCATAAAACTATATAAATGTGGTATCACTGTAATCATACTGACCCGGAGAATGAAGGGAACAGGTCAGTTTTATCTCATAGAGAACACCGTAAAAACATAACCCATAAAACTATATAAATGTGGTATCACTGTAATTATACTGACCGTGAGAATGTAGAGAACATGACAATTTTATCTCATAGAGAACACCGTAAAAAAAACCCCATAAAACTATATAAATGTGGTATCACTGTAATCGTACTGACCTGGAGAATGAAGAGAACAGGTCAGTTTTATCTCATAAGAAACATCATAAAAACAAAACCCATAAAACTATTTAAATGTGGTATCACTGTAATCGTACTGACCCGGAGAATGAAGAGAACAGGTCAGTTTTATCTCATAGATAACACCGTAAAAACGAAACCCATAAAACTATAGGAATGTGGTATCACTGTAATTATACTGACCGTGAGAATGTAGAGAACATGACAATTTTATCTAATAGGGAATGCTGTAAAAACAAAACCCATAAAGCTATATAAATGTGGTATCACTGTAATCGTACTGACCCAGAGAATGAAGAGAACAGGTCAGTTTTATCTCATAAGAAACATCATAAAAACAAAACCCATAAAACTATTTAAATGTGGTATCACTGTAATCGTACTGACCCGGAGAATGAAGAGAACAGGTCAGTTTTATCTCATAGGGAATGCTGTAAAAACAAAACCCATTAAGCTATATAAATGTGGTATCACTGTAATCCTACTGACCCGGAGAATGTAGAGAACATGACAATTTTATCTCATAGAGAACACCGTAAAAACAAAACCCATAAAACTATATAAATGTGGTATCACTGTAATTGTACTGACCTGGAGAATGAAGAGAACAGGTCAGTTTTATCTCATAAGAAACATCATAAAAACAAAACCCATAAAACTATTTAAATGTGGTATCACTGTAATCGTACTGACCCGGAGAATGAAGAGAACAGCTCAGTTTTATATCTTAGGGAACACTGTAAAAACAAAACCCATAAAACTATATAAATGTGGTATCACTGTAATCATACTGACCCGGAGAATGAAGAGAACAGGTCAGTTTTATCTCATAGATAACACCGTAAAAACGAAACCCATAAAACTATATGAATGTGGTATCACTGTAATTATACTGACCGTGAGAATGTAGAGAACATGACAATTTTATCTAATAGGGAATGCTGTAAAAACAAAACCCATAAAGCTATATAAATGTGGTATCACTGTAATCGTACTGACCCAGAGAATGAAGCGAACAGGTCAGTTTTATCTCATAAGAAACATCATAAAAACAAAACCCATAAAACTATTTAAATGTGGTATCTGTCGGGATTCGAACCCGTGACCAGCCACATCCCAGGCGGTAGCCCTGCTTACTATGCTACCGTCCTCTCTGGACATTACTCCCTGAAACCTATTATGTAACCTCAGTCTTGCCAAGCCTTGCTCATCACCCTTGATTCCCCACACCTGGTACTTCCCTATATAAGTCCAGCCCCTTGCACTCTAGCTTGCTGATTATTGAGCTCCTGAGCCTTGATCAAGCTTCTCCTCATCCGCTGCTCCTGCTACTACTGAAAGTCCACTGCTGACCAGGAATTGCCTACCGACTACTCTTCTGCTTGTCCCTACCTACTGAACTGCTACCACCGTTGCCATCCGGATTGTCTGACCACGCTTACTGCCGCCTGCCCTGACCCACCGCCTGCCTACCGACTTCTCTTCTGCTTGTCCCTACCTACTACCTGCCTGCGGTCCTTGCCCCTGGGCTCCACTCCTACCTCCAGCCAGCGGTCCTCTGACTCAGGTGAGCCTATAGGATTGTTACAGAATAATCAGCCCCACTATGGAGTCCGCAATGGCCACTCTGCGTAAGCAGGTCTCCGAACTTCAAGAATTTGGTACTACATATCAGGAGAAATTTGCCCAGCTCCAAGGCGTAGTCCAAAGCCAACAGAGGGAGATTATTGAACTACAGAGGCAACTCCTGGACGTCCGCGGCGTGCCCGCAGACACCCGCATGCCACTCCCATCAAGATTCAGCGGCGACAGACGCCAGTATCGGGGGTTTCTAAACCAATGCCGCATCTATTTTCAGATGTACCCAGCCCCCTTCACCACCGAGAAAAAGAAGGTGCTATTCGTGGTCAATCTCCTGACGGATGAAGCATTAGCATGGGCATCACCATACGTGGAGACTAACAGTCAGCTCCTGGACAACCTAAACAACTTCATCACTGCCATGAGCCAAGTCTTCGATGACCCCAACCGCTGTGCGACAGCCGAGGCACGACTACATGGTCTGCGGCAAGGGAGACGCTCCGTCGCCGAATACACCGCCGAGTTTCGCCGTTGGGTCACGGACACCACCTGGAACCCAGCGGCACAGAGAAGGCAATTCCGGCGAGGCCTGTCAGAATTAATAAAGGACGAACTCGCCAGAGTTGAGGCCCCGGACGATCTGGATGACTTCATTCAGTTATGCATCTGGATAGATCAAAGACTCTCCGAGAGGAAGAAAGAAAGACTCTGGTCCTCGGACCACAGACCCACTTACTCCTTCTCTTCCACCGCCCAGCGCGACCCCCAGTCAGTAACTGAACCTATGCAGGTCGACGCTCTACGTAGGTCTCTATCCCCAGCTGAGAAGGAGAGAAGGCTGGCCGAAAACCTCTGCCTCTACTGTGGGGAGCCGGGTCATTTTGCCATCAAATGTCCTCATAAGATCCGAAAGACTATTGCCGTCACGGAGCTAAAGAAGCAACCACAGACTCCAACCCCGCCAGCAGCCCCTGAAAATAACAACACGGCGGCTCATGGATGCCACTTCATCATCCCCATCCTCATCGACATTGAGGGGCGACAACTCCCCTGTTCAGTGATGTTAGACTCCGGGGCGGGAGGCAACTTCATGGACCTAACCTTCGCCCGCGAAAAGAACATTCCACTGACAATCAAGGCAGCCCCCGTTGACCTGGAAACCGTCGACGGATCCCCACTCTCCTCGGGGCCGGCCACTCACGAGACCACCGAACTACAACTCCTCATAGAACCAGATCACCGTGAAAAGATCCACTTCTCTCTGATCGCCTCCCCGAAGTTCCCAGTGATCTTGGGCATCCCATGGTTGGCCACCCACAACCCCTCGGTGGACTGGGAAACCCGCTGCATACGATTCCCATCCGAGTTCTGCACGCTAAATTGCTCCCACAAACCCGTCCTTCCACCCGAAGACACCACCATCTCAAAACTATCCGTCAAGGATCTGCTACCCCCTCAATACCGCAAGTTCCAGGATGTCTGCGACTAGAAAAACGCAGACAAGCTGCCACCACACCGACCCTACGACTGCCCTATAGAACTGTTGCCCGGGGCCGAAATACCCTTTGGCAGTATCTACTCCCTCTCAGAGCCTGAACTCAAGGCTCTGAAAGAGTACCTGGACGAGGACCTGAGGAAGGGGTTCATCCGGCCCTCCACCTCCCCCGCGGGAGCCCCCTTTTTCTTCGTAGAGAAAAAAGACTCCTCCCTGCGTCCCTGCATAGACTACAGAAAGCTTAATGACATAACCGTAAAAAAACGGTACCCGCTCCCACTGATTTCCGAACTCCTTGAGAGACTCCGGGAAGCGAAGATCTTCACCAAACTCGACCTTCGAAGGGCCTACAACCTCGTCCGAATCCGCCCTGGGGACGAATGGAAGACCGCCTTCCGGACACGTTATGGTCATTTCGAGTACCTGGTCATGCCTTTCGGACTCTGCAATGCTCCCGCCACCTTCCAGCACTTCATTAACGACGTCCTCAGGGACATGCTGGATCTGTTTGTAGTCGTTTACCTGGACGACATCTTGATCTTCTCTGAAGACCTCGAGCAGCACCGCGAACACGTCCGCAGGGTACTGCAGAGACTCAGACAGAACTCGCTCTATATCAAGCTAGAGAAATGCGAGTTTGAGCGAACCACCACTCAGTTCCTTGGATACATCATCTCCCCAGAGGGCCTAAGTATGGACCCGGGGAAGGTACAAGCTGTGATGAACTGGCCCGTTCCGAAAAACGAGAAGGAGATACAAAGATTCATTGGCTTCGCCAACTTCTATCGGAAGTTTATCCGGAACTTCTCCAAGGTCATAGCACCAATCACCCAACTCACCAAGAAGGCAGTCCCCTTCTCCTGGACACCCGAGGCCCAGGAGGCCTTCACCAAGTTGAAACTCCTTTTCACTTCTGCCCCAATCCTAATCCACCCGAACCCCGAGCTCCCATTTACAGTCGAAGTGGATGCATCAGACTCTGCGGTGGGGGCAGTTTTGTCACAACGGACAGGGGAGAGGATGCTATTACACCCGTGCGCATATTTCTCCCGCCAGATGTCCCCCTCCGAGAAGAACTATGACATCGGGAACAAAGAACTACTGGCGATCAAAGATGCCTTCTCCGAGTGGAGACACCTGCTGGAGGGAGCCACCAACCCCATAATCGTACTAACTGACCACAAGAACCTCGAGTTCATCCGCAGCGCTAAGAGACTCTCAGCCAGACATGCCAGATGGAGCCTATTCTTTTCCAGCTTCAACTATCTCATCACCTATCGCCCTGGATCAAAAAACGGCAAGGCTTGACGCCCTCTCCAGAATGTTTTCTGAGCCCTCACAGAGTAACAAGGGCCAAAATAACATCTTACCCGAGAGAAGGGTCGTAGGGGCCACCTACTCTAAAGAACTCCTGGGCACAATCAAAGAAGGATACGAAAATGACCCCTTCCTCGCCCACCCCACAGGGAATGTCAGCCTTACGTTTAAGAACGGTCATTGGTTTCATCAGGACCTACAACTATATGTACCAGAAATCGCACGGCTCAAAGTGCTCAAACTCAACCATGACTCCAAGCTGGCCGGCCATTTTGGCACAAGAAAGACCCAGGAGCTTCTCTCCCGCTCCTTCTGGTGGCCAACATACAAGGAGGACATCAAGAGGTACATCTCCTCGTGCGCGGTCTGTGCCCGCAATAAGACTCCTCGTTCCTCCCCCGTGGGTCTGTTACAACCCCTCCCTATTCCCTCCCGCCCCTGGGGCTCGATCTCCATGGACTTTGTGGTAGACCTTCCTCCTTCAAAAGGGATGAACACTATCCTGGTCGTGGTCGACCGTCTCACCAAGATGGCCCATTTCATCCCCTACAAAGGCATACCCACCGCCAAACAGACGGCCGATCTAATTCTCAGAGAGGTCTTCAGGCTGCATGGGATCCCAGACAACGTGGTCTCCGACCGAGGCGTACAATTTGCCTCAAAGTTCTGATAGAACTTCTGCCTGGCGCTCGGGGTTAAAGTGAACCTATCCTCCGCTTTCCACCCTCAGTCAAACGGGCAGACTGAGAGAACTAATCAGACCCTAGAGCAGTACCTACGCTGTTTCAGCTCCCACCTGCAGGATGACTGGCTTGACCATCTCCCCACGGCCGAGTTCGCCTACAACAATGCTGAGCATAGCTCAACCAAGCACAGCCCCTTCTTTGCTAACACAGGCTCGCACCCGGTGTTCATTCCCCACCTGCCCGTCGCCTCCACCCTCCCAGCAGTGGCCGAACGCCTAACAACCCTACAGGAGGCACAAAAGAACATTATAGACAACCTCCAGCTCGCCCAGAGGCGTTTTAAACAGGGAGCAGACAAACGTCGCAAACCCACCCCGGGCTTCCATGTGGGAGACAAGGTGTGGCTGTACACCAGGAACCTCAGATTGAAGGTCCCCTCCAAAAAGTTGGCCCAAAGATACATGGGTCCGTTTCGGATCACCGCACAAATCAACGAGCTCACGTTCCGGCTCGACCTTCCGGACTCCATTAGGGTGCACCCTGTCTTCCATTGCTCACTCCTCAAGCCATACGTGGAGAACACCTTCACAGGCCGCCACTCGCCCCCTCCACCACCCGTGAGGGTACAGGGTGAAGAAGAATACGTTGTCGCAAAGATCCTCGACTCCAGGATCCACCGGGGAAGACTACAATACCTAATTGGGTGGGAGGGTTACCCTCCCGAGGATAACTCCTGGGAGCCAGAAGAAAATGTCCACGCCCCCAGACTGGTAAAAGAGTTCGACCAACGGCACCCCGGTAAGCCTGCCCCTGCGGTGCCCAGAGGTCACCTTGGAAGGGGGGGAGTACTGTCGGGATTCGAACCCGTGACCAGCCACATCCCAGGCGGTAGCCCTGCTTACTAGGCTACCGTCCTCTCTGGACATTACTCCCTGAAACCTATTATGAAACCTCAGTCTTGCCAAGCCTGGCTCATCACCCTTGATTCCCCACACCTGGTA
This sequence comes from Bufo bufo, assembly GCF_905171765.1. NCBI lineage: Eukaryota > Metazoa > Chordata > Amphibia > Anura > Bufonidae > Bufo > Bufo bufo. The sequence continues at coordinate 839,388,714 of NC_053389.1, read as the reverse complement.
CTTCCCTATATAAGTCCAGCCCCTTGCACTCTAGCTTGCTGATTATTGAGCTCCTGAGCCTTGATCAAGCTTCTCCTCATCTGCTGCTCCTGCTACTACTGAAAGTCCACTGCTGACCAGGAATTGCCTACCGACTACTCTTCTGCTTGTCCCTACCTACTGAACTGCTACCACTGTTGCCATCCGGATTGTCTGACCACGCTTACTGCCGCCTGCCCTGACCCACCGCCTGACTACCGACTACTCTTCTGCTTGTCCCTACCTACTACCTGCCTGCGATCCTTGCCCCTGGGCTCCACTCCTACCTCCAGCCAGCGGTCCTCTGACTCAGGTGAGCCTATAGGATTGTTACAGTATCACTGTAATCGTACTGACCCGGAGAATGAAGAGAACAGGTCAGTTTTATCTCATAGGGAATGCTGTAAAAACAAAACCCATAAAGCTATATAAATGTGGTATCACTGTAATCCTACTGACCCGGAGAATGAAGAGAACAGGTCAGTTTTATCTAATAGGGAATGCTGTAAAAACAAAACCCATAAAGCTATATAAATGTGGTATCACTGTAATCGTACTGACCCAGAGAATGAAGAGAACAGGTCAGTTTTATATCTTAGCGAACACTGTAAAAACAAAACCCATAAAACTATATAAATGTGGTATCACTGTAATCGTACTGACCCAGAGAATGAAGAGAACAGGTCAGTTTTATATCTTAGGGAACACTGTAAAAACAAAACCCATAAAACTATATAAATGTGGTATCACTGTAATTATACTGACCCAGAGAATGAAGAGAACAGGTCAGTTTTATCTCATAGGGAACACAGTAAAAACAAAACCTATAAAACTATATAAATGTGGTATCACTGTAATCGTACTGACCCGAAAAATGAAGAGAACAGGTCAGTTTTATCTAATAGGGAACGCCGTAAAAACAAAACCCATAAAACTATATAAATGTGGTATCACTGTAATCATACTGACCCGGAGAATGAAGGGAACAGGTCAGTTTTATCTCATAGAGAACACCGTAAAAACAAAACCCATAAAACTATATAAATGTGGTATCACTGTAATTATACTGACCGTGAGAATGTAGAGAACATGACAATTTTATCTCATAGAGAACACCGTAAAAACAAAACCCATAAAACTATATAAATGTGGTATCACTGTAATCGTACTGACCTGGAGAATGAAGAGAACAGGTCAGTTTTATCTCATAAGAAACATCATAAAAACAAAACCCATAAAACTATTTAAATGTGGTATCACTGTAATCTTACTGACCCGGAGAATGAAGAGAACAGGTCAGTTTTATATCTTAGGGAACACTGTAAAAACAAGACCCATAAAACTATATAAATATGGTATCACTGTAATCATACTGACCCGGAGAATGAAGAGAACAGGTAAGTTTTATCTCATAGATAACACCGTAAAAACGAAACCCATAAAACTATATGAATGTGGTATCACTGTAAAAATACTGATGAAGTTGCAGATAGCTGGAACTTATAAATCAACGACCGACTGGCTTGATCCCAAACTAAGGAGCATATAGGGGAGCCCTTTAAATCCCTAAGAGCTCTCCCTGACTGCTTTGCACATGCAAGGGTCTCAATGGTAGACAATTGCATGCCCACGTACCTAAGACTGTGTGACTCCTGAAAACCCTATAATAGTGAGGGGACACGACCACCGTCTCCCTGCACTTAATACGGACGAAGTCAGGGTCACCTAGAATCAAGCCAGCAAGGAAACACAATAAAGAAAAAGACTTATCTGAGGAAAGAGCAGCAGCAGCCTCCAGCAGTGAACACTTCATCCAGGAAGTAGTATAAACCGCAAAGTGAGGCAGGGGAGGGAATATAAAGGAAGACGATTAGTCTAAATAAGTGACACCTGCCAGAAGGAAAGGAGATGAGAAAGTGAAACCAAAACAAATAACGTCTTGCAAGAGGTACAGAAGAAAGTCTGCCAGACCTTCTCACAGAACTGGCGGTGACAGTACCCCTCCCTCTACGGGTGGACTCCGGACACTCAGAGCCCACCTTCTCAGGATGAGACCTATGGAATGCCCTGATGAGACGAGTGGCCTTAATGTCCGCCACTGGGACCCACATCCTCTCCTCAGGACCATAACCCTCCCAATGAACGAGGTACTGAAGAGGACCGCGGATAATGCGAGAATTCACAATCCTAGAGACCTGAAATTCAAGATTACCATTAACAAAAATCGGAGGAGGAGGCAAAGAGGAGGGTACAGTGGGTTGGACATAAGGTTTTAATAGGGACCTGTGAAAAACATTATGGATCTTCCAAGTCTGAGGAAAATCAAGACGGAAGGCAACGGGATTGATGACGGACAAGATCTTGTAAGGCCCAATAAACTTAGGACCCAACTTCCAGGAGGGAACCTTCAGTTTGATATTCTTTGTAGACAACCACACCAGATCACCCACATTCAGGTCCGGACCAGGCACACATCTCTTATCCGCCACACGCTTATATCTCTAACTCATTCTCTTCAGATTACCCTGAATCTTTTGCCAAATAAATGACAAAGACGAGGAAAATCTCTCCTCATCAGGTAAACCAGAAGACCCCTCTCCGGGGAATGTCCCAAACTGCGGATGAAACCCATATGCACCAAAAAATTGTGACTTATCAGAGGACGGTTATTTAAAGCAAACTCAGCAAGGGACAAAAAAGAATACCAATCCTCCTGATTCTCCGCCACAAAACAGCGCAGATATGTCTCCAGATTCTGATTGACGCGTTCGGTCTGACCATTCGACTGCGGGTAAAAAGCAGAAGAGAACGACAACCGAACGCCCAAGCGAGAACAGAAGGCCTTCCAGAATCTGGAAACAAATTGCGTGCCCCTATCAGAAACGATGTCTGAAGGAAGGCCATGCAATTTAACAATGTGATCAACAAACGCTTGCGCCAGCGTCTTAGCATTGGGTAACCCAGGAAAGGGAATGAAATGCGCCATTTTGCTAAAATGGTCCACTACCACCAGAATCACAGTCTTCCCCGAGGAACGAGGCAGGTCCGTAATGAAGTCTATGGACAGATGCGTCCAAGGACGGGAAGTAATGGGTAACGGGAGGAGAGAACCCGATGGCCGTGAATGAGGGACCTTGGCACGAGCGCAGGTCTCGCAGGCTGCCACAAAACTCTCAACCGTCTTAGGAAGAGCCGGCCACCAGAATCTCCGAGCAATGAGATCCACTGTGGCTCTACTCCCCGGGTGCCCAGCAAGGACAGTATCGTGGTGCTCCTTAAAAACCTTGTGTCGTAAAGCGAGAGGCACAAACAACCTCCCAGGAGGAAAAAGATCAGGAGCCTCTGCCTGGGCTGCCTGAACCTCTGCCTCCAAATCAGGATAAAGAGCAGAGACGACCACCCTTTCAGCCAAAATGGGACCTGGGTCTTCAAAGTTCACCCCTCCCGGAAAACAACGTGACAGGGCATCCGCCTTCACATTTTTAACCCCAGGGCGGAACGTGACAACAAAATTAAACCTAGAAAAGAACAAGGACCATCTGGCCTGTCTCGGGTTCAGATGCTTGGCCGATTCCAAGTAGGCCAGATTCTTATGGTCGGTAAACACGGTAATAGGGTGTCTGTCTCCCGCTAACCAATTGCGCCATTCCTCAAAAGCTAATTCGATGGCCAACAACTCCCTATCTCCCACATCGTAATTTCTCTCTGCAGAGGAGAGTTTCCTTGAGAAAAAGGCACACAGTCGCCATTTGGCAGGAGAGGGACCCTGAGATAAGACCGCACCCACACCCACCTCAGAAGCGTCCACCTCAACAATAAAAGGTAGAGAGACATCAGGTTGTACCAAAATGGGAGCGGAAGCAAAACTCTCTTTAATACTAGAAAAGGTTTTAAGCGCATCTACCGACCACAAGGAAAAATCTTCTCAGTCATATCAGTGAGTGGCTTAACAACAGAGGAATAATTCAAAATGCACTTTCTGTAATAATTGGCAAAACCCAAAAACCGCATCAGCGCCTTCTTATTCTCAGAAAGCTCCCAATCAAGCACAGCGCGGACCTTCTCAGGGTCCATCCGAAAACCAGAAGCGGAGAGAAGAAAACCAAGAAATTAAATCTCCGGAACCGCAAACACACATTTTTCCAGTTTAGCGTACAATTTATTATCCCGCAGAATCAGCAAGACCTGACGTAGGTGATCCCGATGAGTCTTGAAATCAGGAGAAAAAATCAAAATGTCATCTAGATACACCAATACAAATTTCCCCATTAAATGATAAAAAATGATGTTCACAAAATGTTGGAAGACGGCCGGAGCATTCATCACACCAAAGGGCATAACCAAATTCTCAAAATGGCCCTAAGGGGTATTGAAGGCCGTCTTACATTCGTCCCCTTCCCTGACCCTGACTAGGTTGTATGCCCCTCTGAAATCCAAGTTAGAAAAAACTTTAGCCCCAACAATCTGGTTAAACAGGTCTGGGATCAGAGGAAGCGGATAAGGGTCACGAATCGTGATACGGTTCAGCTCCCTGAAATCGAGACAAGGTCTTAAAGAAGCATCTTTTTTCTTAACAAAAAAAAAAACAGCGGCAACAGGTGACTTCGAGGGTCGGATGTGTCCCTTTCTCAGGCTCTCAGAGATATAAGTACGCATAGCGACTCTTTCAGGTTGGGAGAGATTGTATGATCGTGATTATTATAATTTTTTTTTAATTATTAAATATTTTATTTTCTTCAATGGTGATTACAAAAACTTTTCAACAGAGCCGGAAACAAAAAGATACCAAAAAAGGCTTATACACATATAAAAAACATATTACTATAGTTTCAACATCATCACAAACAATACCATTAAATCCATCTCTATAGACTCAAACCTAATACCTTGGAGCCCATCCATTCCCCCCCCTTCCCTTCCCTTAGTTGCTGTCGCTGGTAGCCCGAACCCCACACCCCCCCCCCCGTACCCGTCCTGATGGTCCGCCCGTCAAACCGACATAGTCAGTCCATCTCGCCTCTACAAAACAGAAAAAAGTTGCATGCCCAACCTTCTCCACCTCTCAAACTCCTCATAGATCTTTATTTGGGACATAATCCATCTCCACTCCTCAAATACCGGAGAAATGAGGGATCCCCATCTTATAACTATCAAAGCCTTAGCGATCAGGCAGCCCTTCAGCCAGCTCAATTGATGTGTAGAGGAGTTAGGATTTTCTGGTATAAAGACACCCAGAATTACGGAGATCATATCCGGTGCACATGATTGGGGAAAATCCCCCTGCAATGCTGTAAATACCTGCTCCCAAAAGAGCTTTATCACACTACATTCCCATAAAAGATGAGTGTATCCAACATTAGGGCTACCGCACTTTTGACAGAAAAATTCACGACCTCTGTTGTTAGCGAACTTAGCCTGCATTTGCGCTGTGTATAGTATAACCTGTGTAAGATCTTAAACTGAATCAATCTATAGCTGGATGCAGATTCTACCCTTTTGATGTTTTTAAAGATCTGTGGCCGGGGGAGGGGGGAGGTTTTCAGTTCCTGCTCCCATTTATGTATACTTTTAAAAGGGAACACAGTGGGCAGTGATTCTCGCATTTTCGAATAAATCTGTGCCATTTTAATCTTTTTCCCTAAGTGAAGGAAGCAATAATCAAAGAATGAATGTTGTTGACTGATCATGTATGTTTTATTAAGTGTGGCTTCGTGTGCATGTTTTAAACGTGCGTACATAAATCGGTCTAAAAAAGTGTTTGTGAAATTAAAGTCCCCTAAAACTCTAGTAATACCCCTACAACTCCAATAAGTGTAATCAGTTATTTTCCAAAATTCCAGTAAATTCCGATTGTCCCACAACGGGGTGAAATGAAAAGCATGTGACACCTGCAACATCGTTTCGATGTGTCCCAGACCCTCTGTAGAGTTCTAGGGATTACACATCTAGTGTCCAGAGCACCAAATTGTGCCGTTTCTAAATACATAAAAATACTCTCCATTGACCTACCTGTTACCGTAGATAAATACTGCCCTAGTGCATTCTCTCCAGAATAACAACATCTTTGTACCTGCGCAGAAAAAAAGTACCCTTGAAAAAAAGGGAGTGACAGTCCCCCTTCTGACTCGGCCAGCCATAGATACCTCTGCTTTATTCGGACCCTCTTCCTCCCCCAAATTAGATAATTTATTAAAGCTTCCAATCTATAAAAAAAAAGCGCCCTCTGTCCAGATGGGGGAGGCGCAGATCGGATATAAGACCAGAGGTAGTATGATCATTTTTACTAGTGCCAGTCGATCAGATTGCGATATTAGTAATTTTTGCCAGGCTCTAATTTTCCCCTTTGCTTTGTCCATTACCGGGGAAAGATTTAATTCATAGAATCTACCTATAGGGACACCTAACTTTATGTCCAGAGAGTCATCCAACGATAGTATCCGGATCCGGGAGCCACCGTCGGGGACATTTCGATTTAGTGGGAGGAGTGAGGACTTAGCCCAATTGATTGAATAACCAGACAATTGACTGAACTCCTCTATCACCGGCATAACATAGGGGACAGCATTCCAGCCCTGATCCAGAAAAAGTATAACATCATCGGCATAGAGCCTGATTTTGTCACTCTCTCCCGCTACCCCGAACCCCCGAATCTGACCATCCAAGCGAATCCTACACACCAGCGGCTCCAGAAATAACGCAAATAATAAGGGGGAGAGGGGACATCCCTGTCTCGTGCCACGTTGAAGCTCAATCATAGAGGAATTAACCCCTTCAATATTAACTCGGGCAATTGGTTGAGTGTATAACAATTGAGTCATTGCAATAAAAGCATTCCCCAATCGGAAATGTGCCATGGTCCGCCACAGGAAGGACCACTCCACCCTGTCTAACGCCTTAGCAGCGTCCAAAAACAGGATAGAGTGGTCCGGGCCCCCCCCCCCCCCCCACCGACAGGTTCAAGTACACCCCATATAGATTCGCCTGAATCTGTCTCCCAGGTATAAATCCTATTTGGTTAGAATGAACCAGGGCTGAAATTACCCGTTTAAGACGGTTTGCTAAAGATTTTGTAAAGATCTTATAGTCTGTATTAACTGCCTCCGGACCGCCTAACGCAGGATCGCGTTCCGGAGGCGGCAGCCCTGCGCACAGTCACGCATATACGCGTCCTCTCGCGAGACGCGAGATTTCCTGTGAACGCGCGCACACAGGCGCGCGCGTTCACAGGATCGGAAGGTAAGCGAGTGGATCTCCAGCCTGCCAGCGGCGATCGTTCGCTGGCAGGCTGGAGATGCGATTTTTTTTAACCCCTAACAGGTATATTAGACGCTGTTTTGATAACAGCGTCTAATATACCTGCTACCTGGTCCTCTGGTGGTCCCTTTTGTTTGGATCGACCACCAGAGGACACAGGCAGCTCTGTAATATGTAGCACCAAACACCACTACACTACACCCCCCCCTGTCACTTATTAACCCCTTATTAACCCCTGATCACCCCTGATCACCCCATATAGACTCCCTGATCACCCCCCTGTCATTGATTACCCCCCTGTCATTGATCACCCCCCTGTAAGGCTCCATTCAGACGTCCGTATGATTTTTACGGATCCACTGATACATGGATCGGATCCGCAAAACACATACAGGCGTCTGAATGGAGCCTTACAGGGGGGTGATCACCCCATATAGACTCCCTGATCACCCCCCTGTCATTGATCACCCCCTTGTAAGGCTCCATTCAGACGTCCGTAAGATTTTTACGGATCCACTGATACATGGATCGGATCCGCAAAACACATACGGACGTCTGAATGGAGCCTTACAGGGGGGTGATCAATGACAGGGGGTGATCACCCCATATAGACTCCCTGATCACCCCCCTGTCATTGATCACCCCCCTGTCATTGATCACTCCCCTGTAAGGCTGCATTCAGATGTCCGTATGTTTTTTACGGATCCACGGATACATGGATCAGATCCGCAAAACACATACGGACGTCTGAATGGAGCCTTACAGGGGGGTGATCAATGACAGGGGGGTGATCACCCCATATAGACTCCCTGATCACCCCCCTGTCATTGATCACCCCCCTGTCATTGATCACCCCCCTGTAAGGCTGCATTCAGATGTCCGTATGTTTTTTACGGATCCACGGATACATGGATCGGATCCACAAAACACATACGGACATCTGAATGGAGCCTTATAGGGGGGTGATCAATGACAGGGGGGTGATCACCCCATATAGACTCCCTGATCACCCCCCTGTCATTGATCACCCCCCTGTAAGGCTCCATTCAGACATTTTTTTTGGCCCAAGTTAGCGGAAATTTTTATTTTTTTTCTTACAAAGTCTCATATTCCACTAACTTGTGTCAAAAAATAAAATCTCACATGAACTCCCCATACCCCTCACGGAATCCAAATGCGTAAAATTTTTTAGACATTTATATTCCAGACTTCTTCTCACGCTTTAGGGCCCCTAGAATGCCAGGGCAGTATAAATACCCCACATGTGACCCCATTTCGGAAAGAAGACACCCCAAGGTATTCGCTGAGGGGCATATTGAGTCCATGAAAGATTTTAATTTTTGTCCCAAGTTAGCGGAAAGGGAGACTTTGTGAGAAAAAAAAATAAAAAATCATTTTCCGCTAACTTGTGCCAAAAAAAAAAATTTCTATGAACTCGCCATGCCCCTCATTGAATACCTTGGGGTGTCTTCTTTCCAAAATGGGGTCACATGTGGGGTATTTATACTGCCCTGGATTTTTAGGGGCCCTAAAGCGTGAGAAGAAGTCTGGGATCCAAATGTCTAAAAAAGCCCTCATAAAAGGAATGTGGGCCCCTTTGCGCATCTAGGCTGCAAAAAAGTGTCACACATCTGGTATCGCCGTACTCAGGAGAAGTTGGGCAATGTGTTTTGGGGTGTCATTTTACATATACCCATGCTGGGTGAGATAAATATCTTGGTCAAATGCCAACTTTGTATAAAAAATTGGAAAAGTTGTCTTTTGTCGAGATATTTCTCTCACCCAGCATGGGTATATGTAAAATGACACCCCAAAACACATTGCCCAACTTCTCCTGAATACGGCGATACCACATGTGTGACACTTTTTTGCAGCCTAGGTGGGCAAAGGGGCCCACATTCCAAAGAGCACCTTTTGGATTTCACAGGTCATTTACCTACTTACCACATATTAGGGCCCCTAGAATCCCAGGGCAGTATAACTACCCCACAAGTGACCCATTTTGGAAAGAAGACACACCAAGGTATTCCGTTAGGGGCATGGCGAGTTCCTAGAATTTATTATTTTTTGTCACAAGTTAGCGGAAAATAATGATTTTTTTTATTATTTTTTTTTTCTTACAAAGTCTTATATTCCACTAACTTGTGACAAAAAATAAAAACTTCCATGAACTCACTATGCCCATCAGCGAATACCTTGGGGTGTCTTCTTTCCAAAATGGGGTCACTTGTGGGGTTGTTATACTGCCCTGGGATTCTAGGGGCCCTAATGTGTGGTAAGTAGTTTGAAATCAAAATCTGTAAAAAATGGCCGGTGAAATCTGAAAGGTGCTCTTTGGAATGTGGGCCCCTTTGCCCACCTAGGCTGCAAAAAATTGTCACACATGTGGTATCTACGTACTCAGGAGAAGTTGGGCAATGTGTTTTGGGGTGTCATTTTACATATACCCATGCTGGGTGAGAGAAATATCTTGGCAAAAGACAACTTTTCCAATTTTTTATACAAAGTTGGCATTTGACCAAGATATTTATCTCACCCAGCATGGGTATATGTAAAATGACACCCCAAAACACATTGCCCAACTTCTCCTGAGTACGGCGATACCAGATGTGTGACACTTTTTTGCAGCCTAGATGCGCAAAGGGGCCCACATTCCTTTTATGAGGGCTTTTTTAGACATTTGGATCCCAGACTTCTTCTCACAAAGGGAAAAGGGGCCCACATTCCAAAGAGCACCTTTCGGATTTCACCGGCCATTTTTTACAGATTTTGATTTCAAACTACTTCCCACACATTAGGGCCCCTAGAATGCCAGGGCAGTATAACAACCCCACAAGTGACCCCATTTTGGAAAGAAGACACCCCAAGGTATTCGCTGATGGGCATAGTGAGTTCATAGAAGTTTTTATTTTTTGTCACAAGTTAGTGGAATATGAGACTTTGTAAGAAAAATAAATAAAAAATCATAATTTTCCGCTAACTTGTGACAAAAAATAAAAAGTTCTATGAACTCACTATGCCAATCAGCGAATACCTTAGGGTGTCTACTTTCCGAAATGGGGTCATTTGTGGGGTGTTTGTACTGTCTGGCCATTGTAGAACCTCAGGAAACATGACAGGTGCTCAGAAAGTCAGAGCTGCTTCAAAAAGCGGAAATTCACATTTTTGTACCATAGTTTGTAAACGCTATAACTTTTACCCAAACCATTTTTTTTTATCAAAGACATGTAGAACAATAAATTTAGAGAAAAATTTATATATGGATGTCGTTTTTTTTGCAAAATTTTACAACTGAAAGTGAAAAATGTCATCGTTAAATTTTGATTAATAACAAAAAAAGTAAAAATGTCAGCAGCAATGAAATACCACCAAATGAAAGCTCTATTAGTGAGAAGAAAAGGAGGTAAAATTCATTTGGGTGGTAAGTTGTATGACCGAGCAATAAACGGTGAAAGTAGTGTAGGTCAGAAGTGTAAAAAGTGGCCTGGTCATTAAGGGGGTTTAAGCACTGGGGGCTGAAGTGGTTAAAGAGTGATATGGGCCTATAAGACCCAACCTCACTACCATCCTTATCTTTTTTAAGATTAAAGTAATAATTGCCTCCCTAAAGGATGGGGGGAGAGAGCCATATCTACATGATTCATTTAAAACCTGCAACAGAATAGGGAGGAGTACTTTAGCGTGGTATCTATAAAGTTCAAATGGCAAGCCATCCGCCCCAGGGAAAGAATTATATTTAACGGATCGAAGGGCATCCTCCAAATCTGCCTGTTGTATAGGGTGATCAAGCATTCCGGTTTTCTGAGGCGAGAGAAAAGGCATTTCTAATTGGTCCAAATAGTCATCGATTTCAGAAGGACTACATATCATTTCAGATCTATATATAGTGGAATAGTACTTGACAAATTCCTGTCTGATCTGATCTGGATCGTTAACTATCTGGCCCCGAGTATTCCTAATATGCCTAATTTTTGTCCCACCCCTTTGATTGGCGACCAATGCAGCTAACAGTTTCCCTTTTTTTCCCTCCTCACTAAAGCGTCTCTGTCCTTGAAAAAAAAGTTTATGTTGGGCCTTATTTACCATGAGAGTCCTATACAGTAGATTAGCGGCTTTTAATTGTATGCGAAGAGGGTCCGTACCGTATTTCATCAGCTCGCCCTGCAACCTCCTAACTGTCTCCTTCATTGCATTTTCCTGCTTATGGAACTCCACTCGTTGTCTTTTTATTTTACCGCAATAAAGGCCCTTAATGTAGGCCTTCAAAGCGTCCCATACAAAATGGATATGGGTTGAGCCCTCGTTACGATGCCAAAATTCAAGAATCTCTTCATTGATAAGATCCCGCTCACCGATAACCTCCAACCAATATGGATTCAGTCTAAAGGCTCTATTAGGACCCGTATTTGACCCCACTCCCCTGAGCAGAAGCAGAACCGGAGAATGGTCAGAAATTCCGTGCAGTTCATATTTCATCTTCACAACTTGATCAGACATAGCCCCATTTGCGAACGCTAAGTCGATTCTTGACATTGACCTGTACGTTCGGCCAAAGCATGAATACACTCTTTTTTTCTCCATACAAATAGCGCCAAACGTTGACCCATGCCAACTCCTGAGTAACAGTGCCCAGAAGAGATCGAGTCTGCCTCTGCTCAGAGGAGAGATATACCCTATCCAGTTCCGGATCCAAGACCGCGTTAAAATCACCTACCAGCAACAGAGGACAGGGGGGTTTGCTACAAGTAAACGTAGAGAGCAAAGATAGAACAGTGGACGCAAATGGGGGAGGCACATACACAAAAGCTAGAATAGTCTCCTGCCCACTCCACTGACCGTGGAGGAAGACAAATCGACCCGCTCTATCCACTCTAACATCCAACGGATGAAAATCATCCCCATGATGGATAATCGTGATTTTGGCAGCTTGGCGCCTGGGATGAGATTAATAGGGCAGTCGTACTCCCGGTGAGGGGGCAACTCCTGGACACCACTCTCGGAAAACACATCAGAAATTCAGAGAGAAAAGATGGCATAGTCTTGGTAGAAACCTCTGAAAGAGACGCCATGAGGCAATTCTCTCTGCAAAACTCACTTCAACCATTTATTTGCCTTGCTTGCCCATCAATGGTGGGGTTATGTTTAGTGAGCCAGGGTAGCCCCAACACTAGAGGAGTAGGTAATCCGCTTAAGACGAAACATGGCATATCCTCAACATGAGCGTCACCCACAGTCAAACGGATATTGTGAACTATGCCATTTAACGATCTTTGAGAAAGTGGAGCAAAATCGATAGCAAAAACAGGTATATATTTTTCCAAAGTGCATACCTGGAAACCATGTGTTATAGCAAATTGATTATCAATGAGATTGACAGCTGCTCCACTATCTACAAAAATCTCACAATGTTCTTGCTGTCTAGCGCCATCCTGGCAGGTAGGAGAAAACGAGAACTACAAGCAAACGGCAAACCTTCAATTTCCGCATCAACCTTGCCAATAGTAGCAAATGAAAAGATTTTAGAGGGTTTCTTTTTTTTTTTTTTATTACCCTCAGAAAACTCCATGACTCTCCTAGAGGGGCAAACATTAGCCAAATGATTTATAGCCCCACAACAGAAACAAACCTTCCTCTGAGAGCTGAATCCTCTACTATCAGAGGTAAGCAAACCCAGCTGCATGGCCTCCTCCTCAGAGGGGATTGAGACCGACTGAGATTCCTGCGCACGCACTGAATGAGACAGCCCCACTGTCCTTGGGCTGAATATGACAGGAAAGAGTAGTCTCCTCACTCTCTCTAAGACGCCTGTCAATACGAACAGCTAGAGACATGGCAGACTCTAACGACGCTAGTCTCTCATGAAAAGCAAATGCATCTTTCAAACTTTCCGAAAGACCATGGCAAAATTGACTTCGGAGTCCAGCATCATTCCAACCAGTATCAGCTGCCCATCTCCGAAAATTCAGAACAATATATCTCTGCGGACTGTTTACCCTGGCATAAAAGACGCAGTTTAGATTCAGCCAGAGCAATACATATATCTGCCCCAAAGCTACAAAAAATTCATCCACCGATCGGAGGGGCTGTGCCCCCATCGGCAGCGAAAAGGCCCAAGACTGAGCGTTATCCCTGAGCAGCGAGATGATGATCCCCACCCTCTGCCCCTCATCACCAGAGGAATGGGGAAGTAGGCGAAAATGGAGTTTGCAAGCCTCTCTAAAGTGAACAAAATTCTCACTAACCCCGGAGAACGTATCTGGAAGCGAGATCTTAGGCTCGGAACAAACTCCATGAACGCCAGCAGAATCTGTCACCTGAAACTGAGACACAGTTTTATGGAGATCTGCAAACTCCAGCGAAAGACCTTGCATGCTGAAACCGGATCCATGCTTAAGACGGTTACGGCGGTTTATAATGTCACGGATGAAGTTGCAGATAGCTGAAACTTATAAATCAACGACCGACTGGCTTGATCCCAAACTAAGGAGCATATAGGTGAGTCCTTTAAATCCCTAAGAGCTCTCCCTGACTGCTATGCACATGCAAGGGTCTAAATGGAAGACGATTGCATGCCCACGTACCTAAGAATGTGTGACACCTGAAAACCCTATATTAGTGAGGGGACACGAGCACCGGCTCCCTGCACTTAATACGGACGTAATCAGGGTCACCTAGAATCAAGCCAGCACAATAAAGGAAAAGACTTATCTGAGCAAACAGCAGCAGCAGCCTCCAGCAGTGAACACTTCATCCAGGAAGTAGTATAAACCGCAAAGTGAGGCAGTATGGGAGGAAATATAAAGGAAGATGATTAGTCTAAATAAGTGACACCTGACAGAAGGAAAGGAGATGAAAAAGTGAAACCAAAACAAAGAACGTCATACAAGAGGTAGAGAAGAACGTCTGCCAGACCTTCTCACAGAACTGGTGGTGACACATACTGACCCAGAGAATGAAGAGAAAAGGTCAGTTTTATCTCATAAAGAACACCGTAAAAACAAAACCCATAAAACGATATAAATGTGGTATCACTGTAATCATACTGACCCGGAGAATGAAGGGAACAAGTCAGTTTTAACTTATAGAGAACACAGTAAAAACTAAACCCATAAAACTACATATATTTGGTATCACAATAATCGTACTGACCCAGAGAATGAAAGGAACAGGTCAATTTTATCTCATAGAGAACACCTTAAAAACAAAACCCATAAAACGATATTAATGTGGTATCACTGTAATTATACACACAGAGAATAAAAAAAACAGGTCAGTTTTATCTCATAGGGAACACTGTAAAAACAAAACCTATAAAACGATATAAAAGTGCTATCACTGTAATCGTACTGACCCGGAGAATGAAGGGAACAGGTCAGTTTTATATCTTAGGGAACACTGTAAAAACAAAACCCATAAAACTATAAAAATGTGGTATCACTGTAATTGTACTGAACCAGAGAATAAGGGAAACAGGTCAGTTTTATTTTATAGGGAACGCTGTAAAAACACAACCTATAAAACTGTATAAATTTTTGTATCACTGTAATCATACTTACCCGGAGAATGAAGAGAACAGGTCAGTTTTATATCTTAGGGAACACTGTAAAAACAAAACCCATAAAACTATATAAATGTAGTATCACTGTAATCATACTGACCCGGAGAATGAAGAGAACAGGTCAGTTTATCTTATAGAGAACGCCGTAAAAACAAAACCCATAAAACTATATAAATGTGGTATCACTGTAATCATACTGACCCGGAGAATGAAAAGAACAGGTCACTTTTATATCTTAGGGAACACTGTAAAAACGAAACCTATAAAACTATATAAATGTGGTATCACTGTAATCGTACTGACCCAGAGAATGAAGAGAACAGGTCAGTTTTATCTCATAGAGAACACAGTAAAAAAAAAACACATAAAACTATATAGATTTGGTATCAAAATAATCGTACTGACCCAGAGAATGAAAGGAACAGGTCAATTTTATCTCATAGAGAACACCTTAAAAACAAAACCCATAAAACGATATTAATGTGGTATCACTGTAATTATACACACAGAGAATAAAAAAAACAGGTCAGTTTTATCTCATAGGGAACACTGTAAAAACAAAACCTATAAAACGATATAAAAGTGCTATCACTGTAATTGTACTGACCCGGAGAATGAAGGGAACAGGTCAGTTTTATATCTTAGGGAACACTGTAAAAACAAATCCCATAAAACTATATAAATATGGTATCACTGTAATATTACTGACACAGAGAATGAAGAGAACAGGTCAGTTTTATCTCATAGAGAACACAGTAAAAACAAAACCCATAAAACTATATAAATGTGGTATCACTGTAATCGTACTGACCTGGAGAATGAAGGGAACAGGTCAGTTTTATCTCATAGAGAACGCTGTAAAAACAAAACCCATAAAACTATATAAATGTGGTATCACTGTAATTGTACTGAACCAGAGAATAAGGGAAACAGGTCAGTTTTATTTTATAGGGAACGCTGTAAAAACACAACCTATAAAACTGTATACATTTTTGTATCACTGTAATCATACTGGCCCAGAGAATGAAGAGAACAGGTCAGTTTTATATCTTAGGGAACACTGTAAAAACAAAACCCATAAAACTATATAAATGTAGTATCACTGTAATCATACTTACCCGGAGAATGAAGGGAACAGGTCAGTTTTATCTCATAGAGAATACCGTAAAAACAAAACCCATAAAACGATATAAATGTGGTATCAATGTAAGTATACTAATCCAGAGAATGAAGAGAACAGGTCGGTTTTATCTCATATAGAACACCGTAAAAACAAAACCATAAAACTATATAAATGTGGTATCACTGTAATCATACTGACCTGGAGAATGAAGGGAACAGGTAAGTTTTATATCTTAGGGAACACTGTGAAAACAAAAACCATAAAACTATATAAATGTGGTGTCACTGTAATCATACTGACCCGGAGAATGAAGAGAACAGTTCAGTTTTATATCTTAGGGAACACTGTAAAAACAAAACCCATAAAACTATATAAATGTGGTATCACTGTAATCATACTGACCCGGAGAATGAAGAGAACAGGTCAGTTTATCTTATAGAGAACGCCGTAAAAACAAAACCCATAAAACTATATAAATGTGGTATCACTGTAATCATACTGACCCGGAGAATGAAGAGAACAGGTCAGTTTTATCTCATAGAGAATACCGTAAAAACAAAACCCATAAAACAATATAAATGTGGTATCAATGTAAGTATACTAATCCAGAGAATGAAGAGAACAGGTCGGTTTTATCTCATATAGAACACCGTAAAAACAAAACCATAAAACTATATAAATGTGGTATCACTGTAATCATACTGACCCGGAGAATGAAGAGAACAGGTCAGTTTTATATCTTAGGGAACACTGTAAAAACGAAACCTATAAAACTATATAAATGTGGTATCACTGTAATCGAACTGACCTGGAGAATGAAGGGAACAGGTCAGTTTTTTTTGTCTCATAGAGAACACCGTAAAAACAAACCCCAAAAACTATATAAATGTGGTATCACTGTAATTATACTGATCTAGAGAATGAAAAGAACAGGTCACTTTTATCTCATAGTGAACACTGTAAAAACGAAACCTATAAAACTATATAAATGTGGTATCACTGTAATCGTACTGACCCAGAGAATGAAGAGAACAGGTCAGTTTTATCTCATAGAGAACACAGTAAAAAAAACAAACATAAAACTATATAGATTTGGTATCAAAATAATCGTACTGACCCAGAGAATGAAAGGAACAGGTCAATTTTATCTCATAGAGAACACCTTAAAAACAAAACCCATAAAACGATATTAATGTGGTATCACTGTAATTATACACACAGAGAATAAAAAAAACAGGTCAGTTTTATCTCATAGGGAACACTGTAAAAACAAAACCTATAAAACGATATAAAAGTGCTATCACTGTAATCGTACTGACCCGGAGAATGAAGGGAACAGGTCAGTTTTATATCTTGGGGAACACTGTAAAAACAAATCCCATAAAACTATATAAATATGGTATCACTGTAATTATACTGACACAGAGAATGAAGAGAACAGGTCAGTTTTATCTCATAGAGAACACAGTAAAAACAAAACCCATAAAACTATATAAATGTGGTATCACTGTAATCGTACTGACCTGGAGAATGAAGGGAACAGGTCAGTTTTATCTCATAGAGAACGCTGTAAAAACAAAACCCATAAAACTATATAAATGTGGTATCACTGTAATTGTACTGAACCAGAGAATAAGGGAAACAGGTCAGTTTTATTTTATAGGGAACGCTGTAAAAACACAACCTATAAAACTGTATACATTTTTGTATCACTGTAATCATACTGGCCCAGAGAATGAAGAGAACAGGTCAGTTTTATATCTTAGGGAACACTGTAAAAACAAAACCCATAAAACTATATAAATGTAGTATCACTGTAATCATACTTACCCGGAGAATGAAGAGAACAGGTCAGTTTTATCTCATAGAGAATACCGTAAAAACAAAACCCATAAAACGATATAAATGTGGTATCAATGTAAGTATACTAATCCAGAGAATGAAGAGAACAGGTCGGTTTTATCTCATATAGAACACCGTAAAAACAAAACCATAAAACTATATAAATGTGGTATCACTGTAATCATACTGACCTGGAGAATGAAGGGAACAGGTAAGTTTTATATCTTAGGGAACACTGTGAAAACAAAAACCATAAAACTATATAAATGTGGTATCACTTTAATTGTACTGACCCAGAGAATGAAGAGAACAGGTCAGTTTTATCTCATAGAGAACACTGTAAAAACAAAACCCATAAAACTAAGTGAATATGGTGTCACTGTAATCATACTGACCCGGAGAATGAAGAGAACAGTTCAGTTTTATATCTTAGGGAACACTGTAAAAACAAAACCCATAAAACTATATAAATGTGGTATCTCTGTAATCGTACTGACCCGGAGAATGAAGAGAACAGGTCAGTTTTATCTCATAGAGAACACCGTAAAAACAAAACCCATAAAACTATATAAATGTAGTATCACTGCAATTATACTGACCCAGAGAATGAAGAGAACAGGTCAGTTTTATCTCATAGTGAACACTGTAAAAACAAAACCTATAAAACTATATAAATTTGGTATCACTGTAATCGTAGTGACCCGTAGAATGAAGGGAACAGTTCAGTTTTATCTCATAGAGAACACCGTAAAAACAAAACCCATAAAAAGATATAAATGTGTTGTGGCGAAAATAACCTCGCCATTGGGTTTTGGAGGGGCCTGGTTGCCAGCCTCTTGCCCCAGGATTATGGGCCCTCTCATCAGCCCATGCAAAACTGAAACCCCAAGGCGATTTGACTGTGTTCGTGGCATCTGAGCGCTCAGATCCAAGCCATATGGGGACATGTGGGGTTTTGAGGTGTGTGACAGAACCATCTGTCTGTGGAATTGTAGTGTATGTTATGTGAGGGTACCCAGATAGCTAATTTTATTGTATTTGTGTATTCTGAGTGCTATTCACCTAATGATATGCACTCAGACTTGAGCTATCTGGGAATATGTTAAATGTCTGTGTTTGCTGTGAGGGTGTGACATTGTGTGTTTGGGTGGTGATTCCTGTCCTGTTGTTCCCACATGTGTATTGGTGATTTCCCTTTGTCCTGAGAGATAATTGAATTGCTCCTCGGGTGTCTCCAGGGCAGAGAGGAGGAAACCATGATGCATTGTGGGGATGTGTTGTGTCTGTGTATCCTGAGTGCTACGTATCTGTCCTGTGTCACAGTCTTCCTTCTGGTCCCCTAGGGGCGTGTACACCAGATGGGGACCTGCATAAATACGGGCGGGTAGCCCTCAATAAAGAGTTCCTGTTTTACACTCAACATAGAGCCTCGTCTCATATGTGTGGGGATTGCTATACGTTTATACTCCCCTGGCTAATACTCCTAGCTCTTGTAAGAGCTGTTCCTGGTTCCTGTGGTGGTATCGGTGTAGAGCGGAGTGCTTGGAGTCCTCGGGAGGCACTGGGAGCATTTATCAACGGAGGTACCCGGTCGGGGTGCTAGGAGATCCGTTACATTGGTGGCAGCAGTGGGATCGTTCCCACAGCCAGAAGGACAGCTACAGGAGACACCATTCCATGGACTTTACAATTTGAGGGCAATGCATGTCCTAGTACAGCGACCCTGACAGCACCAGAATGGTGGCAGCAGTGGGATACGATGAGGGTGTCATGGATGACCGAGATGCAGTCCGGAAAGGCATCTGGTACCAGGTACTGGGTATTGTGGAGTATATGCGGGACGAGAGACTCCCCACGGAAGACCAGCGGTTGCAGAAGTGAGTAGCCCTGCGGATGCCTTCCCTGAAAGAGCAGCCCCGGGAGGAATGGGTAAAGGAATTGGAACTCCTAGCATGGCAGGAGCTGTGGCTGGAAGATTCCTACCAGGCGCTCTGGTGGTATGGGGCACAGTACCTACCCAGGACAGCTGAGCATGACAAGCCGGAGGGAGAGGAGTTTGATGGTCCTGGCTTGTTATGGGAGACTTTTTCAGAGCTGGAGTTTGGGAGCCCTACACAAGCCCGGTTCGTGATCTCTTGGAATGGAGGGAGAGCAGGTATGACTGGGACGACACTCATGAGATTGAGCAGGACCTGGTCCACCTGGTGACCCGGGAGATGGAGCTGGAACAGGGCTACCAGCAGCTGTTCCACGCCAGTGAGAAGGCTCAGCAGGAGAGCGGAGTGTCAGACCCAGGTCCAGAGCCCTTCAGCTGGGAGGATATTGTGTATGTTTACTGGGAAGAACCCCAGGTGGCCGGTGTAGATGGGACCGAGGTCTCTCCACTGCTCCTGCAGGGAATTGGGAGCCCAGTCTCCATTCCCCAGCGGCAGGCTGAGTTACAGGGGGCAGAGACAGTCAGTCCTGTCCCCCAGCGGCAGAGTGTCCTACAGGGAACAGAGAGCCCAGTCTCCTTTCCCCAGCAACAGGACACTGTATTGGGAGCGGAAACAGTCTTGTCTCCCTCCCCAGAGGCTGGAAGTATGTATGGGAGAGGAGCTTATTACCCCCTCTCCCTATTGGCAGTGTGAATTGCAGGGAATTGGGAGCCCAGTCTCCATTCCCCAGCGGCTGGGTGATTTACAGGGAATTGGGAGCCCAGTCTCCATTCCCCAGCGGCCGTGTGATTTATTGGGAATTGGGAGCCCAGTCTCCATTCCCCAGCGGCAGGCGGAGTTACAGGGGGCAGAGACAGTCGGTCCTGTCCCCCAGCGGCAGAGTTTCCAGCAGGGAATAGAGAGCCCAGTCTCCTTTCCCCAGCAGCAGGACACTGTATTGGGAGCGGAGACGGTCGGTCACCCTCCCCAGCGGCTGGAAGTATGTATGGGAGAGGAACTTGTTACCCCCTCTCCCCAGCGGCAGCTTAACGCACCAGGGGGAGACAGTAAGCCCCACAACAGTGCAGATGGGACCGTGGTCTCTGCACTTACAGCACAGGGGGTAGGGACAGTCGTTCTCCCCCTCCAGCAGCAGAGCTGGGTATCCAAAGGGGAGACAGTCGGTCTCCCCCTCCAACAACCAGGCTCCAACCAGGCTTCTTCCATGGTGGCGCTGATCCCTGCCCACAAAGCAACCTCCACTCCAAGCCAGGGAGCAACACAGAGACCGGGAGTACCAGCTACCAACATAACCTTGGTGGACTCACTGGACAGAGACAGGCTACCAAATTCAACAGGTCCAGTATTTAGTTGTGGGTGGGCTGCCAGACTAACTCAGGTACCGACCGGCGTGAGGTCAGGTATCTGGTTAGTCTTCCCTGTTGGCTGGGACGAGATGTGTGGGGAAAATAACCTCGCCACTGGGTTTTGGAGGGGCCTGGTTGCCAGCCTCTTGCCCCAGGATTATGGGCCCTCTCATCAGCCCATGCAAAACTTAAACCCCATGGCGATTTGACTGTGTTTGTGGCATCTGAGCGCTCAGATCCAAGCCATATGGGGACATGTGGGGTTTTGAGGTGTGTGACAGAACCATCTGTCTGTGGAATTGTAGTGTGTGTTATGTGAGGGTACCCAGATAGCTAATTTTATTGTATTTGTGTATTCTGAGTGCTATTCACCTAATGATATGCACTCAGACTTGAGCTATCTGGGAATATGTTAAATGTCTGTGTTTGCTGTGAGGGTGTGACATTGTGTGTTTGGGTGGTGATTCCTGTCCTGTTGTTCCCACATGTGTATTGGTGATTTCCCTTTGTCCTGAGAGATAATTGAATTGCTCCTCGGGTGTCTCCAGGGCAGAGAGGAGGAAACCATGATGCATTGTGGGGATGTGTTGTGTCTGTGTATCCTGAGTGCTACGTATCTGTCCTGTGTCACAGTCTTCCTTCTGGTCCCCTAGGGGCGTGTACACCAGATGGGGACCTGTATAAATACGGGCGGGTAGCCCTCAATAAAGAGTTCCTGTTTTACACTCAACATAGAGCCTCGTCTCATGTGTGTGGGGATTGCTATACGTGTATACTCCCCTGGCTATTACTCCTAGCTCTTGTAAGAGCTGTTCCTGGTTCCTGTGGTGGTATCGGTGTAGAGCGGAGTGCTTGGAGTCCTCGGGAGGCACTGGGAGCATTTATCAACGGAGGTACCTGGTCGGGGTGCTAGGAGATCCGTTACAACTTCCATCTCCGGGTTAGTATGATTACAGTGATACCACATTTATATAGTTTTATGGGTTTTGTTTTTACTGTGTTTTCTATGAGAAAAAATTGACCGGTTCCCTTCATTCTCCGGGTCAGTACGATTACAGTGATACCACATTTATATAGTTTTATGGGTTTTGTTTTTACAGTGTTCCCTATGAGATAAAACTGACCTGTTCTCTTCAATCTCTGGGTCAGTATAATTACAGTGATACCACATTTATATAGTTTTATGGGTTTTGTTTTTACGGCATTCCCTATTAGATAAAACTGACCTGTTCACTTCATTCTCCAGGTCAGTAGGATTACAGTGATACCACATTTATATAGTTTTATGGGTTTTGTTTTTACAGTGTTCCCTATGAGATAAAACTGACCTGTTCCCTTGATTCTTTGGATCAGTACAATTAAAGTGATACCACATTTATACAGTAGATTTATACAGTTTTATAGGTTGTGTTTTTACAGCGTACCCTATGAGATAAAACTGACCTATTCTCTTCATTCTGTGGGTCAGTATAATTACAGTGATACCACATTTATAAAGTTTTATGGGTTTTGTTTTTACGGTGTTCTCTATAAGATTAAACTGACCTGTTCCTTTAATTCTCTGGGTCAGTACGATTACAGTGATACCACATTTATATAGTTTAATCGGTTTTGTTTTTACAGCGTTCCCTATGAGATAAAATTGACCTGTTCCCTTCATTCTACAGGTCAGTACGATTACAGTGATACCACATTTATATAGTTTTATGGGTTTTGTTTTTACAGCATTCCCTATGAGATAAAACTGACCTCTTCCCTTTCGTCCTAACCAGCAGCACAAGTGGGGTATTTGCCCCTGTGAAGCTGGTCAGGACAGGCGGAATTTTTGCTGAATAAAATTCTGCATCATAAGTAATTAATTAGTTAATTAATTCCCCCCTCCTTATATAGGCCGCCCTCCATAGGGCTAGTTGCTTTTTTTTCTGTCCTGTGGGTTTGGTCAGACAGGCATGACTCTACCCAGAGTCTCTCCCCCTGTAGTTTTGGGGAGAAATTGCTAATTTCTGCATTTATTTTTATATTTATTCTTATATTTTTAAACTTTCTCTTACAGGTTCAGGCAGAGGACGGCTGTCTCCTGCCTGTCAGCGGGCGTAAGTATGTGAACATCCTGGCTATATTTAGCCGGTAAGTGAGACAGGGAAGTGCACATGTCCAAATAAGTGCGGAGCTGTGGAGCTCCCTTCCCCCGGTCCTTTCCCCGCTCCTATCCGTCCCCTCACCTCCCCTCCCTTCCCTCTGTTCCTTCAGTCCGGCCTCTGAGATCGCGTCTCAGCTCTGGTGAGTCGGACGCGAAACCGGAAGTGCTTCACTGGACACTTCCGGTCCGCAGCTTAATTCAGGGCCGCGACAAAATACTAGTTGTTAATCTGTATTATTCTTGCGGGGAAGGGGGGGAATATTTAGGTCTTAGTGGGAACTTTCTATATTTCATAAGTTAGTCCCACAGTGGGGAGCCTGGGGATTGTTGGAGGAGGAGCTGTTGCTCCCTCCTCCCCCCTCCCTCCCCTTCCTGCTATATAAGGCCAGACTGCTTGCTGGGTCAGTGTTGCACTGAATTTCTGTTGGCTGATCCGGTGTTCTTCTTCCTTACTCTGATCAGAGGGCTCAAGGTGTGCTCAAAATTCTTAAGGTCATGACGTCCCCTTCTCACGGTAAGATTGACGTCTGGGGTAGACCCTTTTTTTGGGTTGGAACTGTTTAATAGTGCTTATTTCTTTTCTTAGGAAAAGCTGCCCACAAGCAAAAACACCTGACTTGTTCTGGTTGTGGCACCCCGTTACCTGATGCCTACGAGTTCCATCGGTGTCCAGGCTGTCGCCCTAGGCCGGCCAATCCTGAGCCCACGGTCGTAGAAATGTTCTCGTGGATGAAGGGGTTCATGGACACGTCCATCGCGGAGATCAAGGGCGCAGTTTCCAATAAGAGACCTAGGCAGGCCTCTCCTGGACCTGTTCCAATGTCCGAAGACGTGATCTCGCTTGGCGAGAATTCCTCCTCTGAGGAAGAGGAGTCAGTCTTTTCCTTTCCAGCCGAAAAGACACAGAGATTACTGCGCTCCATCAGGTCAAGGGACCAGGATGTTGAGCATGGGGAAGCTCCACACTCCACCGCTAGGGGGCCAAGGGCCTTCAAAGTGGACGAGTCGCTTAAAAAATTAATGGCGACAGAATGGAAACATCCAGAGAAAGGCACGGTCTTAACCAAGAGGTTCAAACTTATGTTCCCCCTTCAGGATGGGGACTCCCTGGATTGGGTCCCACCACCTAAGGTGGATATGGCAATAGCCAAGCTTTCCAGGAGAACCTTGGTGCCTTCCGATGACGGGAGTAATCTAAAGGATCCCCTGGATAGACGCGCAGAATGTTCGCTGAGGCGTAATTATGCTGCGGCGTCCGCCTCTGCCTCTGTGGCCATAGCCGGTACCGAAGTGTCTGATTTCATTCGCGCCCGCAAGCTGAAGATCCAAGCAGATATAGATTCGGGAGTCGCCAGAGATGACATCCTGGATCAATTTAAAACCCTGTTATTAGGCATAGATTTTATGGCGGATGCGTCTCAGCAGCAGCTAAGGCTAGCTGCTAAGTCAATGGCTTTGTCTGCTGCCAGCAGACGGCCTTTATGGCTGAAGCCCTGGGTAGCGGACAATATATCCAAATTTAATTTGTGCTCCCTCCCTTACGAGCCTGGCAGGTTGTTCGGCTCCGAGCTAGACCGCCTCATGGAAAATCTAGCGGACAAGAAGGGAAAATCACTCCCTCAGCAATCCTTTCGAGGACGTGGGAGAGGCAGAGGTGGAAGATTCCAGGGAAGAGAGAGGAACCAGAGACATTCCGAAGGTAACAGGAGAGGTAGAGGTAGAGGTAGAGGTCGCGGTCGCGGGAACCGCAGGGCTGATCAATGACTCTCGGCAGCCCACCACCTACCCATCCCCACCCCCCACACTTCCACACGAATCTCCCTGCCTGAATCCTCCAGTAGGATGTCGTTTATTTTTGTTCAAAGATTTTTGGAAACAAATAATTCCAGATCCTTGGGTGCTGCAGGTCATCATGACCGGTTACAGGATCGATTTCATTTCTCAACCTCAAGAGAGGTTCGTCCTTACAGGACGTCTAACACCCAGCAGACAACTGGTCCTGGAGGACTCTGTACTCCAGTACATTGTCAAAGGGGCCTTAGAGGAGGTCCCTCCTCGCGAGCTCGGTCAGGGAGTATATTCTCCCATTTTTCTTGTTCCAAAGCCGTCAGGAGACTGGCGCATGATTATCGATCTGCGTTACCTAAATCGGTTCATCAGAAAGAAGCGTTTCCGGATGGAAACCATTCGCTCAGTCCTAAACATCCTGAACCCGGCAGACATGATGGTAACGATAGATCTGAAGGATGCTTACCTTCATGTTCCTATCTGTCCGGCCCACAGGAAATATCTCAGAGTTGCTGTCTTCATAAAGGAGGTAGTGAAGCACTACCAGTTTGCTGTGTTGCCCTTTGGCATCTCCTCTGCGCCACACACCTTCACAAAGGTTGTGGCTCCTGTGGTCGCCCACTTAAGGCTCCGCGGCTTAGAAGTCGTCCCTTATTTAGACGACTGGCTTTTAAAAGCCGCGTCCGCAGACATCTTACAAGTCCAGCTTCAACAAGCTCTCCACACTCTGCAGAACCTGGGATGGCTCGTGAATTGGGACAAATCAGAGTTGGTCCCCTCTACCACAAGGCGGTTTCTGGGGTTTGTGATAGATTCACAACAAATGACCCTATATCTGTCTCCACAGAGGAGAGACAAAGTAATAAAAGCTGCAGAGTTTCTCCTACCCCCCAGACGGGTGTCTATTCGGGTTCTCATGAGGATGTTAGGCCACATGTCAGCGTCTGCAGAGGCAGTACCTTGGGCCTTGTGGCATCTTCGGCCACTACAAGAGGAAGTCTTAGCGGTTTGGAATCGCAAACCCAGAGACCTAGACCGGAATCACTCCCTGTCTGTAGAAGTCCGTTCCTCCCTCAGGTGGTGGAAGAACCTAGTGGATGGAATGCCTTTATCCCAACCTACTTGGGTGATCCTGACCACGGACGCCTCCCTTCTAGGCTGGGGAGCCCATCTTGGACACAATACAGTTCAGAATACCTGGAATCCTCAGAAGAGACTCCTAACTTCCAATCTGAGGGAGCTAAGGGCGGTGAGGTTAGCCCTCAATCACTTCTCACCTCTCATCCAAGGTCAAGCCGTGAGAGTACGGACCGACAACACGACTGTGGTTGCTTATCTAAACAGACAGGGAGGAACGAGATCCCAGACCCTCCTGAGGGAGGTGGGATTAATTTTATCTTGGGCAGAGAGCAATCTATCTCATCTAGTGGCAGTCCACATCAGAGGGGATCTCAATATAGTAGCAGAGTCCAAACTCTTTAGAGATGGTTTGGATTGGTGACGTGATGACGTAGACAGAGTACGTCGCGCTCTCCGCTCTCCCGACGGCTCGGCTATCCCGCTACTCGGACCTTCCTGATCCTCCTGGCGTCTCTATGATGGTTCTTAGCCCTTCGTTCTCTATGGTCGCAGGGGGTATGTGCTGCTGCCTAGGCAGTGATTCCTCCTTGTCCGCTTGCTGAATGTGCCGCTTTTGCTGATCCTCCCCCCTCCTCTCTGCACCGCTGTGACTAACCAACTAACTCTGCTGTGTTCACCTCGACTGATGGGCTGCTGGATGGGTTGTCGGGCCTCACCTGGGAGCTCCGTCTGACCCCCCTCCTACGTCTGACCTCCTTCCTCATCCTCGTGTTTCCCGGCGCTGCCGATCCTCTTCCCCTCCTGTGATAGTGACTGTGAGTAAACTCCGTTGCGACTGTCAGGTTGCTGGATGGACTTTGTTTGGGGGTTTTATTCTGATTCCCCCGTCATACCTGACCTCCGCTTTGTGCCTCCAGTTCTTGTGGATCCCTCTCCCCTTATCATCTGTACTGCTGGGACTAACCTTGCTGACTAAATCTTGCTGAGATCACTTTGGCTGACGGGCTTCTGGAGATTGCGATCTCTTTCCTTTGTCTGCTGTTTCCCCTATGTCCTCTCCCCTCGATACCAATTATTAAGTAAACCTGCTTTTTCACTCTAGAGAACACATTTAAGGGCTTATTACCATTCATCCTCACTGTTAAGGAAAAAGTGAGGAAGCTATAAAACCAAATTAAAAGATAGCTCTAGATACAACTGGAAAAGGAATAAAGAAAAAAGTATAAAGTGGAAAAAAAAGGGAAAAGGGGGAAGAGGAAAAATAAATAAATAAATAAGGGATAAGGGGGAGGAAGAAAAAAAAAATATATAATAATAATAAGGAAAAAAAAAAAAAGAAGAAAAAGGGGAATGAAATAAGACGAAGAAAAGGGAGGAGGAAAAAAAAAAAAAAAAAAAAAAAAAAGGAGGAGAGAAGAGAAAAGAAGGAAAGGGGAAAAGAAGAAAAAAGGGCGAAAAAAAGAAAAAAAAAAAAAAAAAAAAAAAAAGAAAAAAAGAAGGAGAAGAAAGGAAAGAGAAAAGAAAGAAAAAATAAATAAATAACAAGGAGAGAGAAAAAGGAAAACAGAAAACAAAAGGAGGAAAAAGAAAGAAGAGGGGGAGAAAGGGAAAAAGAAAGAGAAAAAAAAAAAAAAAAAAAGGAGATCAAAGGATATATAACAACAAGGTATGGCTCCAAAAGCTAGTAGACGCTCGGCCGACTTCTCCGGTCAGAAACCGGGGTCAAAAACTTTTGAAACAACAAAAATAGACCAGTTCCTGAGGTCTCCGAGGGTTAATACGAGGGGCGGACAAAAGGATTTGGCCTCTAAAAAAAATGACGACTCTGAGGTGACTGGGTTAGAACCACAAAAAGCCTCCAGACACCCTGAAGAGGAAGAGGGTATAATGGGAGAAGTTATCCCTAATGATAATGATAATTCCTCTCCGCTAGAAGAAATATTGCTAGCGGTCAAACAAAATGGGGATTTAATACAGGCTGTTACAACCCAACTCGGGTTTATCCAAGTTGATGTGGGACTAATAAAAGATGATTTGTCCAAAATGGGAGACAGAGTTACCAATCTGGAGAGCTCCGTCGCCCTGATACAGAATGAATCCCAAAAAACAAACTCTGAAGTCTCCACACTGAAATTAGAGTGTAGCCTTCTGAAAAAAAAGGTGGTGGACCTTGAGGATAGATCACGAAGATATAACGTGAGAATAATAGGGATCCCTGAGGGTGTTGAAGAGAAGAACTCAACCGAATTCATACAGAATAAAATTTTTGAGAATTTTGGGAAAGATTCGTTCTCCCCACTGTTTCTGATAGAAAGAGCGCATCGGGTCCCAGGGGGCAAACCAATCCCAGGGAGACAACCTCGGACATTTCTTGTTAAGTTACTGGTCATAGGGGATAAAGATATGCTACTGAGAAGGGCGAGGGAATGTTCTCCGGTTGTATATAACGGTAATAGACTGGCCTTTTTTCCAGACTTCTCAAAGGACATACAAGAAAAGAGACGCACATTTATGACTGTTAAAAAGAGGCTAAGGCCCCTTTCACACGAGCGAGTATTCCGCGCGGATGCGATGCGGGAGGTGAACGCATTGCACCCGCACTGAATACCGACCCATTCATTTCTATGGGGCTGTGCACACGAGCGGTGATTTTCACGCATCACTTTTGCGTTGCGTGAAAATCGCAGCATGCTCCTCTTTGTGCGTTTTTCACGTAACGCAGGCCCCATAGAAATGAATGGGGTTGCGTGAAAATCGCAAGCATCCGCAAGCAAGTGCGGATGCGGTGCGATTTTCACGCACGGTTGCTAGGAGACGATCGGGATGGAGACCCGAACCTTATTATTTTCCCTTATAACATGGTTATAAGGGAAAATAATAGCATTCTGAATACAGAATGCTAAGTAAAACAGGGCTGGAGGGGTTAAAAAAAAATAAAAATCATTTAACTCACCTTAATACACTTGCTCGCGATGCCCGGCATCTCCGTCTGACTCTTTTACTGTATAGGACCTGTGGAGAGCATTAACTATAGTTTAAGGACCTGAGATGACGTCACTCCGGTCATCACATGGTACGTCACATGATCTTTTACCATGGTGATTCACCATGGTAAAAGATCATGTGACGTACCATGTGATGACCGGAGTGACGTCATCGAAGGTCCTTTAGCCAGGTCCTAAAGAAAAGAATACAGAAGCAGATGCCGGCTGCGCTATCAAGTAGATTAAGGTGAGTTAAATTTATTTTTTTTTTTTAACCCCTCCAGTGCTATTTTACTTTTCATTCTGTATTCAGAATGCTATTATTTTCCCTTATAACCATGTTATAAGGGAAAATAATACAATCCACAGAACACCGATCCCAAGCCCGAACTTCTGTGAAGAAGTTCGGGTTTGGGTACCAAACACGCACGATTTTTCTCACGCGAGTGCAAAACGCATTACAATGTATTGCACTCGCGCGGAAAAATCGCGGGTGTTCCCGCAACGCACCCGCGCATTTTTCAGCAACGCCCGTGTGAAAGAGGCCTAAGAGAAAGGGATATTAAATACTCTCTTATGTTCCCAGCAAAATTGCGGATTATTTCTAAGGATAAAACCCTATTTTTCGATACCCCGGATGAAGCCGTGGATTGGCTTGAACGAAATGATCTGTGATCTAATCGCTTTAGGATTTAGTGGGAACAATAATTGTTATGGGGGGCTTATACCCCCAATTCTGTTTTTCCTTGCTTCTTAATAGGGGTGGCCGAGCGCGGGGAGTGTTGGAGGGATGGTCATAGGAGAGAAATCCACTACAATATGTGGTGGATTACCTGTACGGGGGGGTGGGGGTTAGGGGTGGGGTTGGGCTGTGGTGCGTCAAAAAGAAAAAAGAGGAAAAAAAATGTATTTATTTTTTTTTGCTTTGTCCCACCTAACCGCTTCTGATAATGTCGACCAGAATTATTGCCTGGAATATACGCGGTCTGGGGGACAGAGGAAAAAAACAAGCGGTTTTTGATTTGACTCAGGTACATTTACCAGCAATACACTGCGTGCAGAATTATTAGGCAAATGAGTATTTTGACCACATCATCCTCTTTATGCATGTTATCTTACTCCAAGCTGTATAGGCTCGAAAGCCTACTACCAATTAAGCATATTAGGTGATGTGCATCTCTGTAATGAGAAGGGGTGTGGTCTAATGACATCAACACCCTATATTAGGTGTGCATAATTATTAGGCAACTTCCTTTCCTTTGGCAAAATGGGTCAAAAGAAGGACTTGACAGGCTCAGAAAAGTCTAAAATAGTGAGATATCTTGCAGAGGGATGCAGCACTCTTAAAATTGCAAAGCTTCTGAAGCGTGATCATCGAACAATCAAGCGTTTCATTCAAAATAGTCAACAGGGTCGCAAGAAGCGTGTGGAAAAACCAAGGCGCAAAATAACTGCCCATGAACTGAGAAAAGTCAAGCGTGCAGCTGCCAAGATGCCACTTGCCACCAGTTTGGCCATATTTCAGAGCTGCAACATCACTGGAGTGCCCAAAAGCACAAGGTGTGCAATACTCAGAGACATGGCCAAGGTAAGAAAGGCTGAAAGACGACCACCACTGAACAAGACACACAAGCTGAAACGTCAAGACTGGGCCAAGAAATATCTCAAGACTGATTTTTCTAAGGTTTTATGGACTGATGAAATGAGAGTGAGTCTTGATGGGCCAGATGGATGGGCCCGTGGCTGGATTGGTAAAGGGCAGAGAGCTCCAGTCCGACTCAGACGCCAGCAAGGTGGAGGTGGAGTACTGGTTTGGGCTGGTATCATCAAAGATGAGCTTGTGGGGCCTTTTCGGGTTGAGGATGGAGTCAAGCTCAACTCCCAGTCCTACTGCCAGTTTCTGGAAGGCACCTTCTTCAAGCAGTGGTACAGGAAGAAGTCTGCATCCTTCAAGAAAAACATGATTTTCATGCAGGACAATGCTCCATCACACGCGTCCAAGTACTCCACAGCGTGGCTGGCAAGAAAGGGTATAAAAGAAGAAAATCTAATGACATGGCCTCCTTGTTCACCTGATCTGAACCCCATTGAGAACCTGTGGTCCATCATCAAATGTGAGATTCACAAGGAGGGAAAACAGTACACCTCTCTGAACAGTGTCTGGGAGGCTGTGGTTGCTGCTGCACGCAATGTTGATGGTGAACAGATCAAAACACTGACAGAATCCATGGATGGCAGGCTTTTGAGTGTCCTTGCAAAGAAAGGTGGCTATATTGGTCACTGATTTGTTTTTGTTTTGTTTTTGAATGTCAGAAATGTATATTTGTGAATGTTGAGATGTTATATTGGTTTCACTGGTAAAAATAAATAATTGAAATGGGTATATATTTGTTTTTTGTTAAGTTGCCTAATAATTATGCACAGTAATAGTCACCTGCACACACAGATATCCCCCTAAAATAGCTAAAACTAAAAACAAACTAAAAACTACTTCCAAAAATATTCAGCTTTGATATTAATGAGTTTTTTAGGTTCATTGAGAACATGGTTGTTGTTCAATAATAAAATTAATCCTCAAAAATACAACTTGCCTAATAATTCTGCCCTCCCTGTAGTATGCTTGTTAGAGACCCATCTCACTGAAGAGACCTCCAGGGTGGTCGACAGGGGATGGGCTTCGCATTCGTATCATTCTACTTTTTCCAGCTACTCCAGAGGTGTTACTGTTTTGATACATAGACTGATTGATTTTTCCTGTGAGGCATCCTCTGTTGACCACCTGGGGAGATTCATCTTCCTATATTGTAGATTAAGGGGGAAGACATGTATTTTGGCTTTTGTCTACATTCCACCGCCATTTTCCTTTTCGGTTCTTAATTCTTTGTTATTATTTATGGATAAGTGGCCAGAGTGCCCAACAATGATTGTTGGCGATTTCAACTGTGTCATTGATCCTCTACGTGATAGGGTCTCTACGAGTGTCAAGGGAGATAGTCCGGTTCAGGGGTCTCCCCTGGCACGGTTTTGTTTGGAGGCTGGTTTTGAAGATGTTTGGGGATATTTAGGACAGGGGAAAAGGGCTTTTTCGTGCTTTAGTAAAGCAGGTAAATCTATGTCTAGAATAGATCTTGCATTGATAAGTAGTAAACATGTGAAATTGGTAAAACGAATGAAATATGAAACAAGGTCAATATCGGACCATTTACCGTTGGTCCTCGAACTCTGTTTAACCCAGGAAAGATATACACAAAAACCCCCTTTCAGATTAAACCCTTACTGGTTATCAGTGATAAAGACACATGAAATAATTCAGAATGAAATTGGCCGTTTCTGGGATAACAACTATGGCTCAGCAAAAACTCAAGTGGTATGGGATACCTTTAAGGCGTATATGAGGGGAATGATGATTAGTAATATTGCGAACCTCAGAAAGGAGTGCGGGAAAAAACAGAAAAATTTAGAAGAACTTGCATCATTGGCGACACAATCCTTTTATATGAATAAGACGGAGGAGAATAGGGAAAGTATGCAAAGAGCCACACAAGTATATTCTAACTTCTTATTGGATAAGGCCCAACAATCCCTTTTTTTTAAAGGGCAAAAATACTTTACGGAGTCAGGGCGACCTGGTAAACTTTTGTCCAGAGTAATCTCAAGTCAACAATCTAAAAAATACATAGATAATGTTCGACTGAGTAATGGTAGGATGGTTAGTGGACAGGGTCCGACAGAGAAGGCCTTTGTGGACTACTTCCTGGACTTGTACAAAGCTGAATCTAAGATCACAGATGATAAGATGGATTCGTATCTTGATGGGATTGCTTTTTCAACTATTACTGAGGCGCAAAAGGAAGCACTTGAACTAGAGATCTCAATTCAGGAACTGGAGGGAGCTATTAAATTATGCTCAGCCAACTCCACCCCTGGTTCGGATGGACTCCCATATGAATTTTATACTAAATACGGGGACTGTATTCTCCCCAGACTGTTGGAGGTCTTTTCTGAATCAGTGGAGGATGGGAAGCTGCCAGACTCTATGATGGAAGCCGTAATAACATTAATTCCAAAAAAAGGAAAAGATCCACTAGATATAGAATCTTATAGACCAATCTCACTGCTTAATGCAGATGTAAAGCTTTTTGCGAGGGTTCTCGCAACAAGGCTTTCTAGGGTTATTTCCTCTATTATACATCCGGATCAGAATGGCTTTATTCAAAACAAGGGTACCCATCATAATCTGCATCGGCTTTTTTCCAATATACAGGCCCCTGGGGGGACCGCTCGCTCCATCCTGTCACTGGATGCCTCTAAGGCCTTCGACAGGGTGGAGTGGCGCTTCCTCTGGAAGGTTCTGGCAAGGATGGGCTTTGGGGAAAAATTTATAGGCACTCTCAAACTACTGTATAGATCTCCTAGGGCAAAACTAAGTCTAAATGGGATCTTGACTACTAGTTTTGATTTAAATAGAGGTACGCGGCAGGGCTGTCCACTATCCCCATTATTATTTGACATTTATATTGAACCCCTTGCGATGGCCATTAGGCAGGACGATCGGGTTAAAGGATTTGGTACGTTAGGAGTGCAAGACCGCATCTCCTTATATGCGGATGATGTTCTCTTTTTTATAGACCACACGGAAATAACTCTTCCTAGAATTATTCAAATGGTTAAAGCATTTGGTGAGGTGTCCGGTCTTCTTATAAACTGGTCTAAGACCAGTTTGATGCCAATAGACCCCCTGCCACAGGATGAGGTTCTCATGACACAGTTGGACATCGTTGACACTTTTCAATATTTGGGCTTGAATATATCACCTCAGGTGGAAAATTTTGTACAACTTAATTTGATCCCCATAATGGCAAGGATTAGAGCTAAAATAGGGATCTGGCTGAAACTTCCCCTATCTAGAGCTGACCGAGTTTCACTGGTCAAGATGGTGATACTACCACAACTTCTCTATGTGCTTAGGAATTCACCTATTTGGATTCAAGATAAATACTTTAAACTCATGGAAAGAATAATTAATGATTTAATATGGGGAAGAAAACGAGTTCGATTAAAGTTGGAATATTTGTATAAATCACTGGAGTGCGGGGGCTTAAATCTCCCTTACTTTAAAGGGTATTTTATTGCAGCTCAGTTATTGATGTGCTACGAATCAGAAAACAGTGTACTGTTAGGGAAGTTGGTAGGGAGCTATGCTCATAATAATATATTTACCCTGTTGGAATCCGGGCTATTGAAGACCTATGAGCGGGGCTACAGAGAGACTATAAAACTACTCCTGAAAGTGTGGGTTACCACTAAGACATGGTTGAAGGTAAAGGGCTCACTTACATTCACGCCTCTTTGGCACAATGTGTATTTACAAAGGTTAGATGATATTGCAGCTGACACATTTTGGCAAAGGAACAAAATTTTGTATATTTCACAGGTAGTTAAGGATAGAGACATTAAGCCATTTATAGAGATGACACATAATATACAAAATTTTTCATGGTTTAGGTATCTTCAATTGCGTTCAGTACTATCTAGTCTGGACGATAAATTGGTGTTGGATATAGATAGTTCATCTTTTTTGAATGATTGGGTAGGGGGTACACTGTCAAAAATAAAGATTTCAAATATATATAAGCTATTACTCAAGGCACGTTTTAGTGATATACACTCACCAGGACAAAGAGCGTGGGAGGTGGACTGTCCAAATTTACAACCAGAAGGGTGGGAGAATATTTTTGGTAATTTAGGTTCACTATCCCTGAACTTCAACCATGTTGTAGTACACTTCTATATTTGCCACAGATTATATATTACCCCTTTATGGATGAATAAATGTGGACTAAGGGACACGTCTAACTGCCCTAAATGTGACACTTTAGGAGCGGACTATCTCCATATGATCTGGACCTGCCTAGAACTTAAAAAATATTGGAATAGCATCAATAATTTCATCATATATAAACTAAAAATACGAATCCCTTTTGAACCACAACTATTCTTGCTTAATGATTTTTCCAAAATAGATAATCCTAAGTATCAAAAGATCTTTCTGGGTAGGATATTGATGTTGGCCAGAGTTTTGGTCAGTCGGACCTGGTTTGCTCGTTATACTCCAGATATAAATATATGGATAAACCTTACTGATAAGGTAAAAAACTATGAGAAAATTATCTTTAAACAGAGGGGAGCCGATGATAAGTGGACTAAGATATGGGGTGATTGGAGGATTTGATTAGTTGTGATAAATGTTGTTGCTGTTGTTTTGTTTTTTTGTTTTTTGACGCACCACAGGCAGGGGGAAGGGGGGGGTTAGGGAATAGGGATATGGGGGGAAAACAAGGAAGGGAAAAAATAATTATTTTCTGTATTCTTTTTTGTCTTGTAATTTGTTTGATATACTAATTAATAAAGATAATTAATTTAAAAAAATATAGTAGCAGATCGTCTAAGTCGGGGCCTTCCGGTACCAGGAGAATGGTCCCTGAACGACAACATCTTCTCCAGGATAGTCCAACGCTGGGGGACTCCCGAGATCGATTTGATGGCAACTCGTTTGAACGCCAAAGTAAGCAGGTTCTGCTCCCAGTACAAAGAGGACAATCCGGTAGCGATAGATGCTCTGCCCATAACATGGAGGTTCAGGCTGGCTTATGTGTTCCCTCCAATTTCCATGATACCAAGGGTATTGATGAAGATCAAGCAAGACCAGACCTCAGTGATAGCCATCATTCCATTCTGGCCGAAGAGGTCTTGGTTCACCCAGCTCATGCAGATGAGTCAGGGCAATTATTGGAGACTTCCCCTAATATAGAACCTAGTGTACCAGAACACAGGTCCCTGTCTAGATCTGAGGAGGCTCAGTCTGACAGCCTGGAGACTGACCGGTCCCTTCTAGAAGCTAGAGGGCTTTCGGTGGAGGTCCTGAGAACAATCTCTCACTCCAGAGTGGATTCTACGAATCAGAAATATTCCCGCATATTCAAAATATTTAATGCGATGGTGCAGGGATAGAGAGGTAGTTTCCTCAGATCCTCCTCTCTCTGATATTCTTCAATTCCTGCAAGATGGTCTAGACAAGGGTCTAAGCCCATCTACATTGAGAGCTTATGTTGCTGCCTTGTCAGCATGCCTTGGTAAACCAATTTCTCAGGACCCCCTAATCAAGAGGTTCCTTAAAGGTGCTCAGAGGCTTAGGCCCAGCATCCAGAGACCAATCCCTGAGTGGGAGCTGCCAGTGGTCCTAAGGGGCTTGGGCCCCCCCCCCCCCCTTCGAGCCTTTGGAACAGGTAGTCTTAAAATTCCTTTCCCTCAAAGTTACCTTTCTCTTGGCCATAACCTCAGCCAAGAGGGTTGGGGAGCTCCAGGCTCTGGGGGCAGCGGAACCATATTTAAGTTTTCTGCAGGACAAGGTCCTGTTAAGATTTCTGCCTACCTTTCTACCAAAGGTTCCTTCGTTTGTGAATACCAACCAGACAATAACACTGCCGGTGTTTTCTCCTACTTCTAACACTCCTGAGGAGGAGAGATTACTTTCCCTTTCGTCCTAACCAGCAGCACAAGTGGGGTATTCGCCCCTGTGAAGCTGGTCAGGACAGGCGGAATTTTTGCTGAATAAAATTCTGCATCATAAGTAATTAATTAGTTAATTAATTCCCCCCTCCTTATATAGGCCGCCCTCCATAGGGCTAGTTGCTTTTTTTCTGTCCTGTGGGTTTGGTCAGACAGGCATGACTCTACCCAGAGTCTCTCCCCCTGGAGTTTTGGGGAGAAATTGCTAATACAGAACCTGGTGTACCAGAACACAGGTCCCTGTCTAGATCTGAGGAGGCTCAGTCTGACAGCCTGGAGACTGACCGGTCCCTTCTAGAAGCTAGAGGGCTTTCGGTGGAGGTCCTGAGAACAATCTCTCACTCCAGAGCAGATTCTACGAATCAGAAATATTCCCGCATATTCAAAATATTTATGCGATGGTGCACGGATAGAGAGGTAGTTTCCTCAGATCCTCCTCTCTGATATTCTTCAATTCCTGCAAGATGGTCTAGACAAGGGTCTAAGCCCATCTACATTGAGAGCTCACGTTGCTGCCTTGTCAGCATGCCTTGGTAAACCAATTTCTCAGGACCCCCTAATTAAGAGGTTCCCTAAAGGTGCTCAGAGGCTTAGGCCCAGCATCCAGAGACCAATCCCTGAGTGGGAGCTGCCAGTGGTCCTAAGGGGGTTGTGCTCCCCCCCCCTTCGAGCCTTTGGAACAGGTAGACTTAAAATACCTTTTCCCTCAAAGTTACCTTTCTCTTGGCCATAACCTCAGCCAAGAGGGTTGGGGAGCTCCAGGCTCTGGGGGCAGCGGAACCATATTTAAGTTTTCTGCAGGACAAGGTCCTGTTAAGATTTCTGCCTACCTTTCTACCAAAGGTTCCTTCGTTTGTGAACACCAACCAGACAATAACACTGCCGGTGTTTTCTCCTACTTCTAACACCCCTGAGGAGGAGAGATTACTTTCCTTGGACATCCCAAGGGTCCTCAGAATATACTTGAATAGAACTGAAGAGTTCAGGAGATCAGAAAATCTGCTGATCTCTTATTCGGGGAACAACAGAGGGCTCAAGGTTTCCAAGCCCACCTTGAGCAGATGGATTAAAGAGGCTATTAAGCTGGCGTTTACGTCCCAAGACTTACCACCGCCATCCTTCTTATCTGCCCATTCTACAAGGGCAGTTTCTACATCATATGCGGAAAGGAAACGAATCCCTTTAGAGCAAATTTGTGCTGCTGCCTCGTGGAGTACGCAGAACACCTTTATTTCCCATTACCGCCTGGAGAATAGGCGTTCAGAGGGAACAGCCTTTGGACGGTCTGTGTTAAATGCTGCTTGTTATTAGGTCAGCTCTCTAACTCCTGTGGGATAATTCAACTACTTAGTAGAAGTTCCTTTAGCCCTCCCAAAATTTGTGCGAGATTCCTTGCTACTTCCCCACTTGTAATGCTGGTTAGGATGAAAGGGAAGCGTCAATTTTGACGTAAATTTGTTTTCCCTTAGTCCTAACAGCAGCACACAAATATCCCTCCCTCTATGCTGTTATGATTACTTGTTAAAAAAGCAACTAGCCCTATGGAGGGCGGCTTATATAAGGAGGGGGGAATTAATTAACTAATTAATTACTTATGATGCAGAATTTTATTCAGCAAAAATTCCGCCTGTCCTGACCAGCTTCACAGGGGCGAATACCCCACTTGTGCTGCTGTTAGGACTAAGGGAAGACAAATTTACGTCAAAATTGACGCTTCCTTGGACATCCCAAGGGTCCTCAGAATATACTTGAACAGAACTGAAGAGGTCAGGAGATCAGAAAATCTGCTGATCTCTTATTCAGGGAACAACAGAGGGCTCAAGGTTTCCAAGCCCACCTTGAGCAGATGGATTAAAGAGGCTATTAAGCTGGCGTTTACGTCCCAAGACTTACCACCGCCATCCTTCTTATCTGCCCATTCTACAAGGGCAGTTTCTACATCATATGCGGAAAGGAAACGAATCCCTTTAGAGCAAATTTGTGCTGCTGCCTTGTGGAGTACGCAAAACACCTTTATTTCCCATTACCGCCTGGAGAGTAGGCGTTCAGAGGGAACAGCCTTTGGACGGTCTGTGTAAAATGCTGCTCGTCCATAGGTCAGCTCTCTAACTCCTGTGGGATAATTCAACTACTTAGTAGAAGTCCTTTAGCCCTCCCAAAATTTGTGCGAGGTTCCTTGTTACTTCCCCACTTGTGCTGCTGGTTAGGACGAAAGGGAAGCGTCAATTTTGACGTAAATTTGTTTTCCCTTAGTCCTAACAGCAGCACACAAATATCCCTCCCTCTATGCTGTTATGATTACTTGTTAAAAAAGCAACTAGCCCTATGGAGGGCGGCTTATATAAGGAGGGGGGAATTAATTAACTAATTAATTACTTATGATGCAGAATTTTATTCAGCAAAAATTCCACCTGTCCTGACCAGCTTCACAGGGGCGAATACCCCACTTGTGCTGCTGTTAGGACTAAGGGAAAACAAATTTACGTCAAAATTGACGCTTCCTTGGACATCCCAAGGGTCCTCAGAATATACTTGAACAGAACTGAAGAGGTCAGGAGATCAGAAAATCTGCTGATCTCTTATTCAGGGAACAACAGAGGGCTCAAGGTTTCCAAGCCCACCTTGAGCAGATGGATTAAAGAGGCTATTAAGCTGGCGTTTACGTCCCAAGACTTACCACCGCCATCCTTCTTATATGCCCATTCTACAAGGGCAGTTTCTACATCATATGCGGAAAGGAAACGAATCCCTTTAGAACAAATTTGTGCTGCTGCCTTGTGGAGTACGCAAAACACCTTTATTTCCCATTACCGCCTGGAGAGAAGGCGTTCAGAGGGAACAGCCTTTGGACGGTCTGTGTAAAATGCTGCTCGTCCATAGGTCAGCTCTCTAACTCCTGTGGGATAATTCAACTACTTAGTAGAAGTCCTTTAGCCCTCCCAAAATTTGTGCGAGGTTCCTTGTTACTTCCCCACTTGTGCTGCTGGTTAGGACGAAAGGGAAGCGTCAATTTTGACGTAAATTTGTTTTCCCTTAGTCCTAACAGCAGCACACAAATATCCCTCCCTCTATGCTGTTATGATTACTTGTTAAAAAAGCAACTAGCCCTATGGAGGGCGGCTTATATAAGGAGGGGGGAATTAATTAACTAATTAATTACTTATGATGCAGAATTTTATTCAGCAAAAATTCCACCTGTCCTGACCAGCTTCACAGGGGCGAATACCCCACTTGTGCTGCTGTTAGGACTAAGGGAAAACAAATTTACGTCAAAATTGACGCTTCCTTGGACATCCCAAGGGTCCTCAGAATATACTTGAACAGAACTGAAGAGGTCAGGAGATCAGAAAATCTGCTGATCTCTTATTCAGGGAACAACAGAGGGCTCAAGGTTTCCAAGCCCACCTTGAGCAGATGGATTAAAGAGGCTATTAAGCTGGCGTTTACGTCCCAAGACTTACCACCGCCATCCTTCTTATATGCCCATTCTACAAGGGCAGTTTCTACATCATATGCGGAAAGGAAACTAATCCCTTTAGAGCAAATTTGTGCTGCTGCCTTGTGGAGTACGCAAAACACCTTTATTTCCCATTACCGCCTGGAGAGAAGGCGTTCAGAGGGAACAGCCTTTGGACGGTCTGTGTAAAATGCTGCTCGTCCATAGGTCAGCTCTCTAACTCCTGTGGGATAATTCAACTACTTAGTAGAAGTCCTTTAGCCCTCCCAAAATTTGTGCGAGGTTCCTTGTTACTTCCCCACTTGTGCTGCTGGTTAGGACGAAAGGGAAGCGTCAATTTTGACGTAAATTTGTTTTCCCTTAGTCCTAACAGCAGCACACAAATATCCCTCCCTCTATTGCTGTTATGATTACTTGTTAAAAAAGCAACTAGCCCTATGGAGGGCGGCCTATATAAGGAGGGGGGAATTAATTAACTAATTAATTACTTATGATGCAGAATTTTATTCAGCAAAAATTCCGCCTGTCCTGACCAGCTTCACAGCGGCGTATACCCCACTTGTGCTGCTGTTAGGACTAAGGGAAAACAAATTTACGTCAAAATTGACGCTTCTCTTCATTCTCTGGGTCAGTACGATTACAGTGATACCACATTTATATAGTTTTATAGGTTGTGTTTTTACAGCGTTCCCTATGAGATAAAACTGACCTGTTCTCTTCATTCTCTGGGTCAGTATAATTACAGTGATACCACATTTATATAGTTTTATGGGTTTTGTTTTTACGGCGTTCCCTAAGAGATAAAACTAACCTGTTCTCTATATTTTCCGGGTCAGTACGATTACAGTGATACCACATTTATATAGTTTTATAGGTTGTGTTTTTACAGCGTTCCCTATGAGATAAAATTGACCTGTTCCCTTGATTCTCCGGGTCAGTACAATTACAGTGATACTACATTTATATAGTTTTATGGGTTTTGTTTTTACAGCGTTCCCTTATGAGATAAAACTGACCTGTTCCCTTCATTCTACAGGACAGTACGATTACAGTGATACCACATTTATATAGTTTTATGGGTTTTGTTTTTACAGTGTTCACTAAGATATAAAACTGACCTGTTCGCTTCCTTCTCCGGGTCAGTATGATTACAGTGATACCACATTTATATATTTTATGGGTTTTGTTTTTACGGTGTTTTCTATGAGATAAAATTGACCTGTTCCCTTCATTCTCCGGGTCAGTATGATTACAGTGATACCACATTTATATAGTTTTATAGGTTTTGTTTTTACAGTGTTCCCTATGAGATAAAACTGACCTGTTCTCTTCATTCTCTGGGTCAGTATGATTACAGTGATACCACATTTATATAGTTTTATGGGTTTAGTTTTTATGATGTTCCCTATGAGAAAAAACTGTCATGTTCTCTTCATTCTCCATGTCAGTATAATTACAGTGATACCACTTTTATATAGTTTTATGGGTTTTGTTTTTACTGTGTTCTCAATGAGAAAAAACTGACCTGTTCTCTTCATTCTCCGGGCCAGTAGAATTACATTGATAACACATTTATATAGTTTTATGGGTTTAGTTTTTATGATGTTCCCTATGATATAAAACTGTCATGTTTTCTTCATTCTCCAGGTCAGTATAATTAAAGTGATACCACATTTATATAGTTTTATGGGTTTTGTTTTTACGGTGTTCTCTATGAGATAAAACTGACCTGTTCCCTTCATTCTCTGGGTCAGTACGATTCCAGTGATACCACATCTATAAAGTTTTATAGGATTTGATTTTACGGTGTACTCTATGAGATAAAACTGACCTCTTCTCTTCATTCTCCGGGTCAGTACGATTACAGTGATACCATATTCACATGGTTTTATGGGTTTTATTTTTACAGTGTTCCCTATGAGATAAAACTGATCTGTTCCCTTCATTCTACAGGACAGTACGATTACAGTGATACCACATTTATATAGTTTTATGGGTTTTGTTTTTACAGTGTTCACTAAGATATAAAACTGACCTGTTCGCTTCCTTCTCCGGGTCAGTATGATTACAGTGATACCACATTTATATATTTTATGGGTTTTGTTTTTACGGTGTTTTCTATGAGATAAAATTGACCTGTTCCCTTCATTCTCCGGGTCAGTATGATTACAGTGATACCACATTTATATAGTTTTATAGGTTTTGTTTTTACAGTGTTCCCTATGAGATAAAACTGGCCTGGTACCTTCATTCTCCGGGTTAGTATGATTACAATTATACCACATTTGTATAGTTTTATGGGTTTTGTATTTACGGTGTTCTCTATAAGATAAAACTGACATGTTCCCTTCATTCTCTGGGTCAGTATGATTACAGTGATACCACATTTATATAGTTTTATGGGTTTCGTTTTTGCAGTGTTCCCTAAGATATAAAACTGACCTGTTCTCTTCATTCTCCGGGTCAGTATTATTACAGTGATACCACATTTATATAGTTTTATGGGTTTTGTTTTTACAGTGTTCCCTAAGATATAAAACTTACCTGTTCTCTTCATTCTCCGGGTCAGTATGATTACAGCAATACAACAATATATACAGTTTTATAGGTTTTGCTTTTACAGCTTTCCCATAGAGATAAAACTGACCTGTTCCCTTTATTCTCCGGGTCAGTACAATTACAGTGATACCACATTTATATAGTTTTATGGGTTTTGTTTGTAATATGTTCTCTATGAGATAAAACTGACCTGTTTCCTTCATTCTTTGGGTCAGTACGATTACAGTGATACTTTATTTATATAGTTTTATGGGTTTTGTTTTTAGGATGTTTCCTATGAGATACAACTGACCTGTTCTCTTCATTCTCTGGGTTAGTATGATTACAGTGATACCACATTTATATAGTTTTATGGGTTTTGTTTTTACGGTATTCTCTATAAGATAAAACTGGCCTGGTACCTTCATTCTCCGGGTTAGTATGATTACAGTGATACCACATTTATATAGTTTTATGGGTTTTGTTTTTACGGTGTTCTCTATAAGTTAAAACTGACATATTCCCTTCATTCTCTGGGTCAGTATGATTACAGTGATACCACATTTATATAGTTTTATGGGTTTCGTTTTTGCAGTGTTCCCTAAGATATAAAACTGACCTGTTCTCTTCATTTTCCGGGTCAGTACGATTACAGTGATACCCCATTTATATAGTTTTATGGGTTTTGTTTTTACAGCGTTCCCTATGAGATAAAACTGACCTGTTCTCTTCATTCTCTGGGTCAGTATGATTACAGTGATACCACATTTATATAGTTTTATGGGTTTTGTTTTTACAGTGTTCCCTAAGATATAAAACTGACCTGTTCTCTTCATTCTTTGGGTCAGTACGATTACAGTGATACCATATTTATATAGTTTTATGGGTTTTGTTTTTACAGTGTTCCCTATGAGATAAAACTGACCTGTTCTCTTCATTCTCTGGGACAGTACGATTACAGTGATACCACATTTATATAGTTTTATGGGTTTTGTTTTTACAGCGTTCCCTAGGAGATAAAACTGACCTGTTCTTTTCATTCTCCGGGTCATTATGATTACAGTGATACCACATTTATATAGTTTTATGGGTTTCGTTTTTACAGCGTTCCCTATGAGATAAAACTGACCTGTTCTCTTCATTCTTTAGATCAGTACGATTACAGTGATACCACATTTATTTAGTTTTATGGGTTTTGTTTTTAGGTGTTCTCTATGAGATAAAACTGACCTGTTCCCTTCATTCTCTGGGTCAGTACGATTACAGTGATACCATATTTATATAGTTTTATGGGTTTTGTTTTTACGGTGTTCTCTATGAGATAAAACTGACCTGTTCCCTTCATTCTCCAGGTCAGTACGATTACAGTGATACCACATTTAAATAGT
Organism: Bufo bufo; assembly: GCF_905171765.1. Taxonomy (NCBI): domain Eukaryota; kingdom Metazoa; phylum Chordata; class Amphibia; order Anura; family Bufonidae; genus Bufo; species Bufo bufo. The sequence goes on along the minus strand of NC_053389.1, from coordinate 839,344,692 downwards.
TTTATCGGTTTTGTTTTTATGATGTTTCCTATGAGATAAAACTGACCTGTTCTCTTCATTCTCTGTGTCATTAATATTACAGTGATACCACATTTATATAGTTTTATAGGTTTTGTTTTTACAGTGTTCCCTAAGATATAAACCGGACCTGTTCTCTTCATTCTCTGGGTTAGTATGATTACAGTGATAACACATGTGGCGAAAATAACCTCGCCACTGGGTTTTGGAGGGGCCTGGTTGCCAGCCTCTTGCCCCAGGATTATGGGCCCTCTCATCAGCCCATGCAAAACTTAAACCCTATGGCGATTTGACTGTGTTTGTGGCATTTGAGCGCTCAGATCCAAGCCATATGGGGACATGTGGGGTTTTGAGGTGTGTGACAGAACCATCTGTCTGTGGAATTGTAGTGTATGTTATGTGAGGGTACCTAGATAGCTAATTTTATTGTATTTGTGTATTCTGAGTGCTATTCACCTAATGATATGCACTCAGACTTGAGCTATCTGGGAATATATTAAATGTCTGTGTTTGCTGTGAGGGTGTGACATTGTGTGTTTGGGTGGTGATTCCTGTCCTGTTGTTCCCACATGTGTATTGGTGATTTCCCTTTGTCCTGAGAGATAATTGAATTGCTCCTCGGGTGTCTCCAGGGCAGAGAAGAGGAAACCATGATGCATTGTGGGGATGTGTTGTGTCTGTGTATCCTGAGTGCTACGTTTCTGTCCTGTGTCACAGTCTTCCTTCTGGTCCCCTAGGGGCGTGTACACCTGATCGGGACCTGCATAAATACGGGCGGGTAGCCCTCAATAAAGAGTTCCTGTTTTACACTCAACATAGAGCCTCGTCTCATGTGTGTGGGGATTGCTATACGTGTATACTCCCCTGGCTATTACTCCTAGCTCTTGTAAGAGCTGTTCCTGTTCCTGGTTCCTGTGGTGGTATCGGTGTAGAGCAGAGTGCTTGGAGTCCTCGGGAGGCACTGGGAGCATTTATCAACGGAGGTACCCGGTCGGGGTGCTAGGAGATCCGTTACAGAAGTGAACAGGTCAGTTTTATATATTAGGGAACACTGTAAAAACAAAACCCGTAAAACTATATAAATGTGGTATCACTGTAATCATACTGACCCGGAGAATAAAGAGAACAGGTCAGTTTTATCTAAAAGTGAACGCTGTAAAAACAAAACCCATAAAACTAAGTGAATATGGTGTCACTGTATACATACTGACCCGGAGAATGAAGAGAACAGTTCAGTTTTATATATTAGGGAACACTGTAAAAACCAAACCCATAAAACTATATAAATGTGGTATCACTGTAATCGTACTGACCCAGAGAATGAACAGAACAGGTCAGTTTTATCTCATAGGGAACGCCGTAAAAACAAAACCCATAAAACTATATAAATGTGGTATCACTGTAATTATACTGACCTGGAGAATGAAGAGAACATGACAGTTTTTTCTCATAGGGAACATCATAAAAACTAAACCCATAAAACTATATAAATGTGGTATCACTGTAATCATACTGACCCAGAGAATGAAGAGAACAGGTCAGTTTTATCTCATAGGGAACACTGTAAAAACAAAACCTATAAAACTATATAAATGTGGTATCACTGTAATCATACTGACCTGGAGAATGAAGAGAACATGACAGTATGTTCTCATAGGGAACATCATAAAAACTAAACCCATAAAACTATATAAATGTGTTATCAATGTAATTGTACTGGCCCGGAGAATGAAGGGAACATGTCAGTTTTTTCTCATTGAGAACACAGTAAAAACAAAACCCATAAAACTATATAAAAGTGGTATCACTGTAATTATACTGACTCAGAGAATGAAGAGAACAGGTCAGTTTTATCTAATAGGGAACGCTGTAAAAACAAAACCCATATATGGTGTCACTGTAATCATACTGCTCCGTAAAATAAAGGGAACAGGTCAGTTTTATCTCATAGAGAACACTGTAAATAAAAAAAACATAAAACTATATAAATGTGGTATCACTTTAGTTGTACTGACCTAGAGAATGAAGGTAACAGGTCAGTTTTATCTTATAGAGAACACCGTAAAAACAAAACCCATAAAACGATATAAATGTGGTATCACAGTGTAACGGGGTGCCGAAGGCACACTCGGTCTCCTATCAGCCGCAGACCTGCTGCTTAGCTTCGGGAGCGAGGATCTGTGTTTGACCTCGTTCCCAGGGCAGCTTTCCTAGCTGGGAGGCTCCCCGCTCCTAGGTCTGCCTTGAGCGCCGATCACTCGGTGCTCGACTGGTTGGTCCTGTCGGTCATGTGACGCTGGCCACGTCACATGACCCTTACTCCCCACTATAAATACAGGCAGCCTGCTGGCCACAGTTTGCCTGTTAATTTAGGTTCCTGGCAGTTGTTGGATACCTGTGTACTTACCTGATCCTGTTCCCTGACGATCCTTTGTCTGCTCCTCCTGCACTGCGCATCCTTCCTGGTATATTGACCTCGGCTTCCACCTGACTATTCTTTGCGGACTCCTTTGGTATTTCTCAACGCTCCTGGTATTTATGACCCCGGCTTCTCCTGACCTCCCTCTGTACTGCGTTGTCCTCTTGGTTTTGACCCGGTCCGTTCACTATCCGTTATTTGTCTTGTCTGTCCTTCCCGCACGTATACTAAGTTAGGGACTGCGGTCCAGTTGTCCCCTGTCATCAGGACTCATGAGGCAAGTAGGCAGGGCCAGGGGTGAGGGTGGAGCGCAGTGGTCACTATCCTCCCACCTGTGTGTGTGTGTGTACGTGACCGTTACAGATAAACAGGCCCAATAACCACTGTATAATTAATCCTCTGGTGACCCTGACTGACCATGTCTCTAATCTGAAACAGATGGTTCAGGAGCTAGGGGAAAAACTCTGTTCTTTTGAGTTAGGGCAAGGTTCTTCCACTCCTCAGGCCTCCAGTCCGCATTTTGAGCCCCAGATTAAGCTCCCAGAACCCTTTTCTGGAGACTGGAAGAAGTTTCTCTCTTTTAAGGAGAGTTACAGACTTTACTTCCGTTTGCGCCCCATGTCCTCTGGCCCCGAGAGTCAACGCGTGGGCATTATCATTTCCCGACTACAGGGTGATCCCCAGGACTGGGCGTTCTCTTTACCTGCTGGCGCCAGATGTTTAATTTCCGTGGAGGGGTTCTTTCAGGCCCTGGGTATCCTCTATGATGAACCAGACAGGGCTCTAGTAGCCGAGACGGCTCTAAAGGCACTGGTTCAGGGCAATCTACCTGCGGAGGATTATTGCACCCAATTCAGAAGGTGGTGTGTCCCCTCAGAATGGAACGAATCAGCCCTGAAGAGTCAGTTCAGGTCAGGTCTGTCTGATAATTTAAAGGATCTTCTGGTCAGTTATCAACTTCCAGAGACCTTAGAGGAGATGATGACCCTTGTTGTGCGACTTGACCGACGGGTTAGAGAGAGACGACAGGAACAACAGTTCTCTTCCCAGATGGTGGTCCAGCCAGAGGCCTATCCCAGAGACAATGCTGAGGTCTCCACCGAGGAACCCATGCAGGTTGGCATGACCCGAGAGAATCTTTGCCGCAGACGTGGAGAATGCTTTTACTGTGGAGATCCTGACCATTGGATCAACCAGTGTCCTAAGAAGGTCCTCTCTGTCAAGTCTCCTAAGGCAAGGCAACCTAAAGACCAGGTACACCCTGATTTTTCTAAATGTAAGCTTTTAGTACCCAATACGATTTCTCTGGGGGTAGATAAATGGCCGGGTAAGGCTTTTATTGATTCTGGCTCAGCGGCCAGCTTTATTGACGCTGAGTACGCTGTAAGATTGGGTATTCCAATGTTTGCTTTACCAACTCCTATCCATGTCATGGCTATTGATGCTACTCCTCTTATTGGTGGTACGGTGAGCTCATGTACCTCAGAGATTTCTCTAACCGTGGGTGTGTGCCACTCAGAGAGATGTTCCCTTTTAGTCCTGGAGAACCTACCGGCTGAGGTGGTACTAGGGTTGCCTTGGCTCCGACTACATAACCCCACTATAGATTGGTCCAAGGGGGAGTTGGTGAGATGGGGGCCTAAGTGTGACCCGTGCTTGTCCGTGGTACAGGCTGGGGTCTCAGTAAAGTCTGATACTTTACCCACTGTTGTTAGGGAATATTCTGATGTATTCTCATCACCAACCCCGGAGGTTCTACCCCCCCATAGACCTTATGATTGTACCATAGAGCTAGTAGAGGGGGCCAAGTTTCCTAAGGGGCGAATTTATAATCTTTCTAAGCCCGAACGCAAGGCCATGGAAGATTATATTAAGGAGAGCCTTGGTAAAGGGCATATTAGACCTTCTGTCTCTCCTATGGGGGCGGGGTTTTTCTTCGTTAAGAAAAAAGATGGTGGTCTTAGGCCATGTATCGATTACCGGAGATTAAATAAAATCACTGTCCAGAATACATACTCCCTCCCATTGATTCCGGATTTATTTAACCAGGTTCTGGGGGCAACCTGGTTTTCCAAGATTGACCTGAAAGGGGCATACAATCTAATCCGAATCAAGGAGGGAGACGAATGGAAAACGGCATTCAATACTCCGGCAGGACACTTTGAATATCAGGTAATGCCTTTTGAACTCCGCAATGCCACAGCTGTGTTCCAAAACTTCATGAATGACATTCTTAGGGAGTTCTTAGGTAAATTTGTTATTGTCTATCTTGACGACATTTTGATATTCTCTCCTGACTTCGAATCCCATGTGTCTCATGTCAAACAAGTATTAGAGGTGTTGAGGGAGAATCAGCTATCCGCTAAGCAAGAAAAAATGTGTCTTTGGTGTACAGGAGATTCTGTTTCTAGGGCATGTTCTGACTCCTCACGCCTTCAAGATGGATCCTGGTAAGGTACTAGCAATTAAGGAATGGGTAAGACCTTCATCCTTAAAGGCCTTACAACGGTTCTTAGGTTTCGCCAATTACTATCGTAAATTTATTATGAATTTTTCCGTAATTGCTAAATCGTTGACCGACCTTACTAAGAAAGGGGCGGATTTGGAGAATTGGTCTACTGAGGCCATTTCTTCATTTGAAAAATTAAAAAAGGCATTCAGTAGCGCTCCCATTCTGATCCAGCCTGATCAGGAGAGACCTTTTATTGTGGAGGTGGATGCGTCCGAGGACGGCGCAGGAGCAGTCCTTTCACAAGGTCCTGCTAGCCTCACTAACCTGAGACCATGTGCCTTCTTCCCCAGGAAATTCTCTCCAACGGAGAGAAACTACGACATAGGGAATAGGGAGATGCTGGCCATTAAATGGGCATTTGAGGAGTGGAGGCATTTTCTGGAGGGGGCAAGGCATTGTGTAACTGTTGTCACTGACCATAAAAACCTTATGTTTCTCGAGTCTGCTAAGAGGTTGAATCCCCGTCAAGCCAGATGGGCTCTGTTTTTTACTCGTTTTGATTTTTCCATTACGTTCAGGCCGGGAAGTAAAAATGTGAAGGCTGACGCATTATCTCGGAGCTTCCATGTTTTTCAACCTACTGAGGTACCACCTGAATCCATCCTACCAGCAAAAATCTTCATAGCAGCTCTAACCCAGGATATCTCGGCTCGCATTAGGTCTGAACAACATCTGGCACCGGTATCCACCCCAACAGATAAGTTGTTTGTTCCCGTACAATTTCGTCTCCAGCTGTTGGGTGAGTGTCACGATTCTGCCTTTTGTGGACATCCGGGTGCTGAGGGCACTAAGGATCTGGTTTCTAGATCTTATTGGTGGCCCACTCTAACTAGGAATGTCAAGTCCTACGTGTTAGCCAGTGAGGTTTGTGCCAGGTCCAAGACACCTAGGACTTGCCCTGCTGGTAACCTACGACCCCTACCCATTCCCAGTAGACCCTGGTCCCATATCTCGATGGACTTTATAATTGACCTACCGCCGGCGGAGGGTAAGATTGTAGTTTGGGTAGTGGTCGATAGGTTTATTGCTTTGAATAACCGTGTCAATTCTTCTACTGGGGTTTCACCTTTCTTTTGTAACCATGGTTTCCATCCCCGTTTACATTCTGGGTCATCCGTCTCCTCCTCTAACCCTGAGGCGGATAGGCTCTCCTCTGAACTGTGCACAGTTTGGGCCCGGGTTCAATTGAACTTAGAAAAGGCTCAAAGTTCTCAGAAACTCAAGGCCGATAGGAGACGTTCAAGGGGGGTGAATTTTCAGGTTGGGGATAAGGTATGGTTGTCCTCCAAGAATCTCTCTCTTAAGGTAGATTCTAAAAAGTGATCCTCATTTTATTGGACCATATAAGATCACGGAGGTGATTAGCCTGGAGCTGCCCGAGTCATTCCACATTCATAATGTGTTCCATAAATCTCTACTTAAAAAATATTTTGAACCGGTAGTACCATCGAAAGCCTCGCCTTCGCCGGTTCTTGTTAATGATGCTGTCGAGTATGTGGTGTCTAAAATAGTGGATGTCAGGAAGGTGCATAATTCCTTGCAGTACCTGATTCACTGGAAGGGGTATGGACCTGAAGAGAGATCTTGGGTACCTGCCAGGGAGGTTCATGCTCCTAGACTTGTTAAAAAATTTCATTTAGAACACCCTGAAAGGCCATCGCCTGAAGTCTTGGGTCCGGTGGCCCCTCGTAAAAGGGGGGGTACTGTAACGGGGTGCCGAAGGCAAACTCGGTCTCCCATCAGCCACAGACCTGCTGCTTAGCTTCGGTAGCGAGGATCTGTGTTTGACCTCGTTCCCAGGGCGGCTTTCCTAGCTGGGAGGCTCCCTGCTCCTAGGTCTGCCTTGAGCGCTGAGCTGATCACTCGGTGCTCGACTGGTTGGTCTGTCGGTCATGTGACGCTGGCTCCCCACTATAAATACAGGCAGCCTGCTGGCCACAGGTTGCCTGTTAATTTAGGTTCCTGGCGTTTATTGGATACCTGTGTACTTACCTGATCCTGTTCCCTGACGATCCTTTGTCTGCTCCTCCTGCACTGCGCATCCTTCCTGGTATATTGACCTCGGCTTCCACCTGACTATTCTTTGCGGACTCCTTTGGTACTTCTCGACTCTCCTGGTATTTATGACCCCAGCTTCTCCTGACCTTTCTTTGCTTATCCCTCTGTACTGCGTTGTCCTCTTGGTTTTGACCCGGTCCGTTCACTATCCGTTATTTGTCTTGTCTGTCCTTCCTGCACGTATACTAAGTTAGGGACTGCCGTCCAGTTGTCCCCTGTCATCAGGACTCGTGAGGCAAGTAGACAGGGGTGAGGGTGGAGCGCAGTGGTCACTATCCTCCCCCCTGTGTGTGTGAACGTGACCGCTATACACTGTAATCATACTGACCCGGAGAATGAAGAGAACAGTTAAGTTTTATATCTTAGGGAACACTGTAAAAACAAAAGCCATAAAACTATATAAATGTGGTATCACTGTAATCATAGTGACCCAGAGAATGAAGAGAACAGGTCAGATTTATCTCATAGGGAAGGCTGTAAAAACAAAACCCATAAAACTATATAAATGAGGTATCACTGTAATCCTACTGACCCGGAGAATAAAGGGAACAGGTCAGTTTTATCTAATAGGGAACATCGTAAAAAGTAAACCCATAAAGCTAAATAAATGTGGTATCACTGTAATCATACTGACATGGAGAATGAAGAGAACAGGTCAGTTTTATCAAATAGGGAACACTGTAAAAACAAAACCCATAAAACTATATAAATGTGGTATAACTGTAATCGTACTGACCCAGAAAATGAAGGGAACAGGTCAGTTTAATCTCATAGAGAACACCGTAAAAACAAAACCCATAAAACTATACAAATGTGGTATTACTGTAATTATACTGACCCGGAGAATGAAGAGAACAGGTCAGTTTTATCTCATAGGAAACATCATAAAAACAAAACCCATAAAACTATATAAATGTGGTATCACTGTAATCGTACTGTCCTGGAGAATGAAGAGAACAGGTCAGTTTTATCTCAAAGGGAACACTGTAAAACAGAACCCATAAAACTATATAAATGTGGTATCACTGTAATCGTACTGACCCAGAGAATGAAGAGAACAGGTCAGTTTTATCTCAAAGGGAACGCTGTAAAACAAAACCCATAAAACTATATAAATGTGGTATCACTGTAATCATACTGTACTGGAGAATGAAGGGAACAGGTCAGTTTTATCTCATAGAGAACGCTGTAAAAATTCAACCCATAGAACTATATAAATGTGGTATCACTTTAATTGTACTGACCCGGAGAATGAAGAGAACAGGTAAGTTTTATCTCATAGGGAACGCTGTAAAAATAAAAGCTATAAAACTATATAAATGTGGTATCACTGTAATCATACTGTACTGGAGAATGAAGGGAACAGGTCAGTTTTATCTAATAGAGAACGCCGTAAAAACAAAACCCTTAAAGCTATAATAATGTGGTATCACTATAATCGTACTGACCCAGAGAATAAAGAGAACAGGTCAGTTTTATCTCATAGGGAACTCTGTAAAAAGAAAAACTATAAAACTATATAAATGTGGTATCACTGTAATCGTACTGACCCGGAGAATGAAGGGAATAGGTCAGTTTTATCTCATAAAGAACACCTTGAAAACAAAACTTATAAAACTATATAAATGTGGTATCACTGTAATCATACTGACCCGGAGAATGAAGAGAACAGGTCAGTTTTATCTCATAGGAAACATCATAAAAACAAAACCCATAAAACTATATAAATGTGGTATCACTGTAATCGTACTGACCCAGAGAATGAAGAGAACAGGTCAGTTTTATCTCATAGCAAAAACACTGTAGAAACAAAACCCATAAAATTAGATAAATGTGGTATCACTGTAATCGTACTGACCCAGAGAATGAAGAGAACAGGTCAGTTTTATCTCATAGGGAACGCCGTAAAACTAAACCCATAAAACTATATAAATGTAATATCACTGTAATTATAATAACCTGGAGAATGAAGAGAACAGGTCAGTTTTATCTCATAGGGAACGTCGTGAAAACACAACATATAAAACTGTATAAATGTGGTATCACTGTAATCGTACTGACCCGGAGAATGAAGTAAACAGGTCAGTTTTATCTAATAGGGAATGCCGTAAAAACAAAACCCATAAAGCTATAATAATGTGGTATCACTGTAAACGTACTGACCCAGAGAATGAAGAGAACAGGTCAGTTTTATCTAATAGGGAAGGCTGTAAAAACAAAACCCATAAAACTATATAAATGTGGTATCACTGTAATCGTACTGACCCAGAAAATGAAAGGAACTGGTGAGTTTAATCTCATAGAGAACACCGTAAAAACAAAACCCATAAAACTATATAAATGTGGTATTACTTTAATTATACTGACCGGAGAATGAAGGAAACAGGTTAGTTAGTTTTATCTCATAGAGAACACCGTAAAAACAAAACCCATAAAACTATATAAATGTGGTATCACTGTAATCGTACTGTCCTGGCGAATGAAGGGAACAGGTCAGTTTTATCTCATAGGGAACGCTGTAAAAACAAAAACCATAAAACTATATAAATGTTGTATCACTTTAGTTGTACTGACCCAGAGAATGAAGAGAACAGGTCAGTTTTATCTCATAGGAAACACGGTAAAAACAAAACCCATAAAACTATATAAATGTGGTATCACTGTAATCGTACTGACCCAGAGAATGAAGGGAACAGGTCAGTTTTATCTAATAGGGAACACCGTAAAAACAAAACCCATAAAACTATATAAATGTGGTATCACTGTAATTATACTGACCCAGAGAATGAAGAGAACAGGTCAGTTTTATCTCATAGGGAACACTGTAAAAACAAAACCCATAAAACTATATAAATGTGGTATCACTGTAATCGTACTGACCCGGAGAATGAAGGGAACAGGTCAGTTTAATCTCATAGAGAACACCGTAAAAACACAACCTATAAAAGTGTATAAACTGTATAAATGTGGTATCACTGTAATCGGACTGACCCAGAGAATGAAGGGAACAGGACAGTTTTATCTCATAGAGAACACCGTAAAAACAAAACCCATAAAACTATATAAATGTGGTATCACTGTAATCGTATTGTCCTGGAGAATGAAGAGAACAGGTCAGTTTTATCTCATAGCAAAAACACTGTAGAAACAAAACCCATAAAACTAGATAAATGTGGTATCACTGTAATCGTACTGACCCGGAGAATGAAGGGAATAGGTCACTTTTATCTCATAGAGAACACCGTAAAAACAAAACCCAAAAAACTATATAAATGTGGTATCACTGTAATCGTATTGTCCTGGAGAATGAAGGGAACAGGTCAGTTTTATCTCATAGAGAACGCTGTAAAAACACAACCCATAAAACTATATAAATGTGGTATCACTTTAATTGTACTGACCCGGAGAATGAAGAGAACAGGTAAGTTTTATCTCATAGGGAACGCTGTAAAAATAAAACCCATAAAACTATATAAATGTGGTATCACTGTAATCGTACTGTCCTGGAGAATGAAGAGAACAGGTCAGTTTTATCTCAAAGGGAACGCCGTAAAACAGAACCCATAAAACTATATAAATGTGGTATCACTGTAATCGTACTGACCCAGAGAATGAAGAGAACAGGTCAGTTTTATCTAAAAGGGAACGCCGTAAAACAAAACCCATAAAACTATATAAATGTGGTATCACTGTAATCATACTGTACTGGAGAATGAAGGGAACAGGTCAGTTTTATCTCATAGAGAACGCTGTAAAAACTCAACCCATAAAACTATATAAATGTGGTATCACTGTAATCGTACTGACCCAGAGAATGAAGAGAACAGGTCAGTTTTATCTCATAGGGAATGTCGTGAAAACACAACATATAAAACTGTATAAATGTGGTATCACTGTAATCGTACTGACCCGGAGAATGAAGTAAACAGGTCAGTTTTATCTAATAGGGAACGCCGTAAAAACAAAACCCATAAAGCTATAATAATGTGGTATCACTGTAAACGTACTGACCCAGAGAATGAAGAGAACAGGTCAGTTTTATCTCCTAGGGAACTCTGTAAAAACAAAACCTATAAAACTATATAAATATGGTATCACTGTAATATTACTGACACAGAGAATGAAGAGAACAGGTCAGTTTTATCTCATAGAGAACACCGTAAAAACAAAACCCATAAAACTATATAAATGTGGTATTACTTTAATTATACTGACCGGAGAATGAAGGAAACAGGTTAGTTAGTTTTATCTCATAGAGAACACCGTAAAAACAAAACCCATAAAACTATATAAATGTGGTATCACTGTAATCGTATTGTCCTGGAGAATGAAGAGAACAGGTCAGTTTTATCTCATAGCAAAAACACTGTAGAAACAAAACCCATAAAACTAGATAAATGTGGTATCACTGTAATCGTACTGACCCGGAGAATGAAGGGAATAGGTCACTTTTATCTCATAGAGAACACCGTAAAAACAAAACCCAAAAAACTATATAAATGTGGTATCACTGTAATCGTATTGTCCTGGAGAATGAAGGGAACAGGTCAGTTTTATCTCATAGAGAACGCTGTAAAAACACAACCCATAAAACTATATAAATGTGGTATCACTTTAATTGTACTGACCCGGAGAATGAAGAGAACAGGTAAGTTTTATCTCATAGGGAACGCTGTAAAAATAAAACCCATAAAACTATATAAATGTGGTATCACTGTAATCGTACTGTCCTGGAGAATGAAGAGAACAGGTCAGTTTTATCTCAAAGGGAACGCCGTAAAACAGAACCCATAAAACTATATAAATGTGGTATCACTGTAATCGTACTGACCCAGAGAATGAAGAGAACAGGTCAGTTTTATCTAAAAGGGAACGCCGTAAAACAAAACCCATAAAACTATATAAATGTGGTATCACTGTAATCATACTGTACTGGAGAATGAAGGGAACAGGTCAGTTTTATCTCATAGAGAACGCTGTAAAAACTCAACCCATAAAACTATATAAATGTGGTATCACTGTAATCGTACTGACCCAGAGAATGAAGAGAACAGGTCAGTTTTATCTCATAGGGAATGTCGTGAAAACACAACATATAAAACTGTATAAATGTGGTATCACTGTAATCGTACTGACCCGGAGAATGAAGTAAACAGGTCAGTTTTATCTAATAGGGAACGCCGTAAAAACAAAACCCATAAAGCTATAATAATGTGGTATCACTGTAAACGTACTGACCCAGAGAATGAAGAGAACAGGTCAGTTTTATCTCCTAGGGAACTCTGTAAAAACAAAACCTATAAAACTATATAAATATGGTATCACTGTAATATTACTGACACAGAGAATGAAGAGAACAGGTCAGTTTTATCTCATAGAGAACACCGTAAAAACAAAACCCATAAAACTATATAAATGTGGTATTACTTTAATTATACTGACCGGAGAATGAAGGAAACAGGTTAGTTAGTTTTATCTCATAGAGAACACCGTAAAAACAAAACCCATAAAACTATATAAATGTGGTATCACTGTAATCGTACTGACCCGGAGAATGAAGAGAACAGGTCAGTTTTATCTCATAAGGAACGCTGTAAAAACAAAAACCATAAAACTATATAAATGTGGTATCACTGTAATCGTACTGACCCGGAGAATGAAGAGAACATGACAATTTTATCTCGTAGAGAACAACGTAAAAACAAAACCCATAAAACTATATAAATGTGGTATCACTGTAATCGTACTGACCCAGAGAATGAAGGGAACAGGTCAGTTTTATCTAATAGGGAACACCGTAAAAACAAAACCCATAAAACTATATAAATGTGGTATCACTGTAATCATACTGACCCACAGAATGAAGAGAACAGGTCAGTTTTATCTCATAGGGAACACTGTAAAAACAAAACCCATAAAACTATATAAATGTGGTATCACTGTAATTGTACTGACCCGGAGAATGAAGGGAAAAGGTCAGTTTAATCTCATAGAGAACACCGTAAAAACACAACCTATAAAAGTGTATAAATGTGGTATCACTGTAATCGGACTGACCCAGAGAATGAAGGGAACAGGTCAGTTTTATCTCATAGGGAAAGCTGTAAAAACAAAACCCATAAAACTATATAAATGTGGTATCACTGTAATCCTATTGACCCAGAGAATGAAGGGAACAGGACAGTTTTATCTCATAGAGAACACCGTAAAAACAAAACCCATAAAACTATACAAATGTGGTATCACTGTAATCGTACTGACCCGGAGAATGAAGAGAACAGGTCAGTTTTTATCATGTCTGATATGGTAGGTAACAGACGTGCGGCGCAGAGGGGAGTACCCTTTCATTAGGGAGAGGGAGGAGTGGTGACCCATATTTCACCTGGCTGCTCTGATGTTCCTAGATGGGCTGCTCACCCGTGCACCGATCACGAGCCTCGTCCCTGGCTTACCATGAAATAAGCCCTAGGTAGTGAGTAGGACGGTGGGAGCAGTAGTCCTCACCACTGACACCTAGGGTAACAACAGGGAAAGGACATACAACTCAATAAACAATCCCCAAAGGGAGACAACAAACAGCAGAGAACCGGAGATCCGACGGCTCCATCTCCACAACAACTCCAACTCCACCAGAGGTCGGACTAGAAGATCTGGAAGGAAGGTCTATATCTGGCAACCAGGAAAGCAGAAAGGGAGAATATATAGTAGCTGGGAGCGGCTGACAGAGAACAGCTGAAAGGAAAAGCTACAGATTCCTAAATGGGACAAAAAGGATCGCAAACCTGAGCAGGAAAACCTGGACTGGAATCCATTCTCACCATTAGGTCATGGAGCGATCTCTAGAAACCGAGTGAGTAGCCACCCGCTGCGACCTTCTGACCCAAGGCACAACAGGGTCAGCGATAGGTCGGGACACCCTTGTGACAATTATATGGGGTAATATGGATGGCAGGCAGTAGGAGGTGTGATCAGTGGTGTACATATCCATTATATGAGGTAATAAGGATATTATCAGGGGTATATCAATAAATTCTATGGGGTAATATGGAGGTCAGTAGGAGGATACATCATCAGGGGTATATAAATATAATATAGGATAATAAGGAGGTTATTAGGAGGTGTTATCAGGGGTATATAAATGTAATATAGGATAATTAGGAGGTGTTATCAGGGGTATATAAATATAATATAGGATAATAAGGAGGTTATTAGGAGGTGTTATCAGGGGTATATAAATATAATATAGGATAATAAGGAGGTTATTAGGAGGTGTTATCAGGGGTATATAAATATAATATAGGATAATAAGGAGGTTATTAGGAGGTGTTATCAGGGGTATATAAATATAATATAGGATAATTAGGAGGTGTTATCAGGGGTATATAAATATAATATAGGATAATAAGGAGGTTATTAGGAGGTGTTATCAGGGGTATATAAATATAATATAGGATAATAAGGAGGTTATTAGGAGGTGTTATCAGGGGTATATAAATATAATATAGGATAATAAGGAGGTTATTAGGAGGTGTTATCAGGGGTATATAAATATAATATAGGATAATAAGGAGGTTATTAGGAGGTGTTATCAGGGGTATATAAATATAATATAGGATAATTAGGAGGTGTTATCAGGGGTATATAAATATAATATAGGATAATTAGGAGGTGTTATCAGGGGTATATAAATATAATATAGGATAATTAGGAGGTGTTATCAGGGGTATATAAATATAATATAGGATAATAAGGAGGTTATTAGGAGGTGTTATCAGGGGTATATAAATATAATATAGGATAATAAGGAGGTTATTAGGAGGTGTTATCAGGGGTATATAAATATAATATAGGATAATTAGGAGGTGTTATCAGGGGTATATAAATATAATATAGGATAATTAGGAGGTGTTATCAGGGGTATATAAATATAGTATATAAGGTCAGTAGGAGAAGACATCATCAGTGGTATATAAATATTACATGGGGTAATACGTAGGTGAGTAGGAGGTGTTTTCAGGGGTATATATGTTTCATTATATGGAGTAAGCAGCTGTGTCCGTGGCTTTCAGGGTGATGTCGGGGTTCTTCTTGGGGTCTTCTTTCTCTCATTATCTGTGATTCTTTTCATTCTTTCCTGTTTATCAGATTCTTAATCTGATGCCACAAAGTGGCCATTGTCCCCCGCCTGGGAGCGCACATTCCAGTCCCGCGACCACCCGGGGCCGTGTCCTCTGTGTGACAGACACCCTGAAATGTCAGCCCATAGAAGCGAGAGTAGAGGGTTAATGACACCCCTCTCCTGAGCCATGGCCAGCGCTCCGCAAAGTGATGTGACCCTAAGAACATCTGGTGTGACCCCCCATATAACCAGACATGGATTTATTTCTCCTTCTGAACCCCAGAGACATGTGAGGTTTGGTACCCCAGAAATGTATTGATACTCCCCCAAAACGGCATTTTTTAAAAGAGTCCTGATAATTTACACTGACTCAAATGTAACCCTAAAATGATACTGCAACCCCCCCCACCCCCCAAAATGTCATCCCAATTCTATACCCTACAAATGACTGACAGCCCCCCAAAAAATCCATTTTAATTCTGTATCTCCATAAATTCTGTAATGGCAGCAATCTGAACCTCAACATAGTTTTTCTATTTCTGGACCCCACAAATGACAGTAGTGTACCCCCAAAATGTCATTCTAATTCTGGACCCCACAAATGACAGTAGTGTACCCCCAAAATGTCATTCTAATTCTGGACCCCACAAATGACAGTAGTGTACCCCCAAAATGTCATTCTAATTCTGGACCCCACAAATGACAGTAGTGTACCCCCAAAATGTCATTCTAATTCTGGACCCCACAAATGACAGTAGTGTACCCCCAAAATGTCATTCTATTTCTGGACCCCACAAATGACAGTAGTGTACCCCCAAAATGTCATTCTATTTCTGGACCCCACAAATGACAGTAGTGTACCCCCAAAATGTCATTCTATTTCTGGACCCCACAAATGACAGTGCCCTGCACCCTAAACATGTAGTTAAAGGAGAGCAAACTGCACCCCAATACGTAAGCCCTATTCTGGACTCCATAATTGACCCCAAAAATTATATTGTTATTCTTGACCCCCTCAAGGCAGATTGATCCCCAAAATTGTTATCTGTATTCTGGACCCCACAAGTGACGGGCACCATAGAAATGTCATTCTCATTCCCACACATGACAGTGATGTCTACCCCCCATCCTCATTCTGGACCCCCAAACATGCAACACAAAATCTCTGTGTAGTTTTGGCCCCCCACAAATGAGAGTGACATGCACCCCAAAAATGTCATGAACTTTCTGGACCCATCGACAGCAATGTGATGAACCCAGAAGAGAAGGGCCCCCACAATGTGCTGTCAGACAGAAGAGAAGGGCCCCCACAATGTGCTGTCAGACAGAAGAGAAGGGCCCCCACAATGTGCTGTCAGACAGAAGAGAAGGGCCCCCACAATGTGCTGTCAGACAGAAGAGAAGGGCCCCCACAATGTGCTGTCAGACAGAAGAGAAGGGCCCCCGCAATGTGCTGTCAGGCAGAAGAGAAGGGCCCCCGCAATGTGCTGTCAGGCAGAAGAGAAGGGCCCCCGCAATGTGCTGTCAGACAGAAGAGAAGGGCCCCCACAATGTGCTGTCAGACAGAAGAGAAGGGCCCCCACAATGTGCTGTCAGACAGAAGAGAAGGGCCCCCACAATGTGCTGTCAGACAGAAGAGAAGGGCCCCCACAATGTGCTGTCAGACAGAAGAGAAGGGCCCCCACAATGTGCTGTCAGACAGAAGAGAAGGGCCCCCACAATGTGCTGTCAGACAGAAGAGAAGGGCCCCCACAATGTGCTGTCAGACAGAAGAGAAGGGCCCCCACAATGTGCTGTCAGACAGAAGAGAAGGGCCCCCACAATGTGCTGTCAGACAGAAGAGAAGGGCCCCCACAATGTGCTGTCAGACAGAAGAGAAGGGCCCCCACAATGTGCTGTCAAACAGAAGAGAAGGGCCCCCGCAATGTGCTGTCAGACAGAAGAGAAGGGCCCCCACAATGTGCTGTCAGACAGAAGAGAAGGGCCCCCACAATGTGCTGTCAGACAGAAGAGAAGGGCCCCCACAATGTGCTGTCAGACAGAAGAGAAGGGCCCCCACAATGTGCTGTCAGACAGAAGAGAAGGGCCCCCACAATGTGCTGTCAGACAGAAGAGAAGGGCCCCCACAATGTGCTGTCAGACAGAAGAGAAGGGCCCCCACAATGTGCTGTCAAACAGAAGAGAAGGGCCCCCACAATGTGCTGTCAGACAGAAGAGAAGGGCCCCCGCAATGTGCTGTCAGACAGAAGAGAAGGGCCCCCGCAATGTGCTGTCAGACAGAAGAGAAGGGCCCCCACAATGTGCTGTCAGACAGAAGAGAAGGGCCCCCACAATGTGCTGTCAGACAGAAGAGAAGGGCCCCCACAATGTGCTGTCAGACAGAAGAGAAGGGCCCCCACAATGTGCTGTCAAACAGAAGAGAAGGGCCCCCGCAATGTGCTGTCAGACAGAAGAGAAGGGCCCCCGCAATGTGCTGTCAGACAGAAGGGCCCCCACAATGTGCTGTCAGACAGAAGGGCCCCCACAATGTGCTGTCAGACAGAAGGGCCCCCACAATGTGCTGTCAGACAGAAGAGAAGGGCCCCCACAATGTGCTGTCAGACAGAAGAGAAGGGCCCCCACAATGTGCTGTCAGACAGAAGAGAAGGGCCCCCACAATGTGCTGTCAGACAGAAGAGAAGGGCCCCCACAATGTGCTGTCAGACAGAAGAGAAGGGCCCCCACAATGTGCTGTCAGACAGAAGAGAAGGGCCCCCACAATGTGCTGTCCGACAGAAGGGCCCCCGCAATGTGCTGTCAGACAGAAGAGAAGGGCCCCCGCAATGTGCTGTCCGACAGAAGAGAAGGGCCCCCACAATGTGCTGTCAGACAGAAGAGAAGGGCCCCCACAATGTGCTGTCAGACAGAAGAGAAGGGCCCCCACAATGTGCTGTCAGACAGAAGAGAAGGGCCCCCACAATGTGCTGTCAGAAAGAAGAGAAGGGCCCCCACAATGTGCTGTCAGACAGAAGGGCCCCCACAATGTGCTGTCCGACAGAAGGGCCCCCGCAATGTGCTGTCAGACAGAAGAGAAGGGCCCCCACAATGTGCTGTCAGACAGAAGAGAAGGGCCCCCACAATGTGCTGTCAGACAGAAGAGAAGGGCCCCCGCAATGTGCTGTCAGACAGAAGAGAAGGCCCCCCACAATGTGCTGTCAGACAGAAGGGCCCCCACAATGTGCTGTCAGACAGAAGGGCCCCCACAATGTGCTGTCAGACAGAAGAGAAGGGCCCCCACAATGTGCTGTCAGACAGAAGAGAAGGGCCCCCACAATGTGCTGTCAGACAGAAGGGCCCCCACAATGTGCTGTCCGACAGAAGAGAAGGGCCCCCACAATGTGCTGTCAGACAGAAGAGAAGGGCCCCCGCAATGTGCTGTCAGGCAGAAGAGAAGGGCCCCCACAATGTGCTGTCAGACAGAAGGGCCCCCACAATGTGCTGTCCGACAGAAGAGAAGGGCCCCCACAATGTGCTGTCAGACAGAAGAGAAGGGCCCCCACAATGTGCTGTCAGACAGAAGAGAAGGGCCCCCACAATGTGCTGTCCGACAGAAGAGAAGGGCCCCCACAATGTGCTGTCCGACCCCCAGATGTGAGGCTGGGATTCCCCTCCTCGGCGCCCCCTGTAGACCCCCTCCCCCTCCTCTTCATCCCCCTCCTCCTCCTCCTCCTCTTCATCCTCCTCCTCCTCCTCCTCCTCAGAATGGTTTTCCTTGTGGCAGTGGCTGCTGAGGAGACGCCGTCCGCCCGCTCCTGAAGGATCCGCCGCCTCTTGAGGTAAGTGGCCCTCATCCTGCTGCCCGGGGGTCCTGTCAGCTGAGGGGCCCCTCATTCGGGGGGGGGGGGTCTCATTCCTGTCACGCGGCTCGTGTGCGGCTCCATTGCTGTAAGGGGGGCTGTGACCCCAGAACTCCCCCCGGCCCCCCGCACACATCGGGGCGCTCTGCCCGACAGTCCCGGTACCTGCGGCGGAGAGAGAAGAGCGGGGTCCCCAGAGAGGCAGAGCCGCATCTGCACCAGGAGAGGAGGGGGAGGCGGAGGGGAGGGGGCCCGGGGAAGGCGGGGGGCGACGACCAGGAGAAGACGGCGAGGTAGGTGATGGCGGAGGATGAGGGAAACCAGGGACAGGAGGCTGTGAGGGAGACCGGAGGATGAGGGAGCAGAGGACCGGGGGAGGAGGGAGCAGAGGACCGGGGGAGGAGGGAGCAGAGGACCGGGGAATGAGGGAGCAGAGGACCGGGGGAGGAGGGAGCAGAGGACCGGGGAGATGAGAGAGCAGAGGACCTGAGGATGAGAGAGCAGAGGACCGGGGGAGGAGGGAGCAGAGACCCAGAGGATGAGGGAGCAGAGACCCAGAGGATGAGGGAGCAGAGGACCGGGGAATGAGGGACCAGAGGACCTGAGGATGAGGGAGCAGAGGACCGGGGAATGAGGGACCAGAGGACCTGAGGATGAGGGAGCAGAGGACCGGAGGAGGAGGGAGCAGAGACCCGGAGGATGAGGGAGCAGAGGACCGGGGGAGGAGGGAGCAGAGGACCGGGGAATGAGGGACCAGAGGACCTGAGGATGAGGGAGCAGAGGACCGGGGAGATGAGAGAGCAGAGGACCGGGGAATGAGGGAGCAGAGACCCGGAGGATGAGGGAGCAGAGGACCTGAGGATGAGGGAGCAGAGACCCGGGGAGATGAGAGAGCAGAGGACCGGAGGAGGAGGGAGCAGAGGACCGGGGAATGAGGGACCAGAGGACCTGAGGATGAGGGAGCAGAGACCCGGGGAGATGAGAGAGCAGAGGACCGGGGAATGAGGGACCAGAGGACCTGAGGATGAGGGAGCAGAGGAGGATGTGAGGGGGGCCGAGGAGGAGGGAAACCGGGACTGGAGGATGTGAGGGAGCAGAGGACCGGGGGATGAGGGAACAGAGGACTGGGGGATGTGAGGGGGCCTGTGGACGAGAGGACCGGAGGATGAGGGGGGTGGGGGGGACTGAGGACCATGTACCAACACAGGGATGCCCAGGATGTGAGGGTGGGGGGCAGAGGAGCATGGACCAACAGAGGGATGCTGAGGAGCAGAGATGGAGGAGAGGGATGCTGAGGAGCAGAGATGGAGGAGAGGGATGCTGAGGAGCAGAGATGGAGGAGAGGGATGCTGAGTACCAGAGATGGAGGAGAGGGGTGCTGAGTACCAGAGATGGAGGAGAGGGATGCTGAGTACCAGAGATGGAGGAGAGGGATGCTGAGGACCAGAGATGGAGGAGAGGGATGCTGAGGACCAGAGATGGAGGAGAGGGATGCTGAGGACCAGAGATGGAGGAGAAGGATGCTGAGGACCAGAGATGGAGGAGAGGGGTGCTGAGTACCAGAGATGGAGGAGAGGGATGCTGAGGACCAGAGATGGAGGAGAAGGATGCTGAGGACCAGAGATGGAGGAGAGGGGTGCTGAGTACCAGAGATGGAGGAGAGGGATGCTGAGGACCAGAGATGGAGGAGAGGGATGCTGAGGACCAGAGATGGAGGAGAGGGATGCTGAGGACCAGAGATGGAGGAGAGGGATGCTGAGGACCAGAGATGGAGGAGAGGGGTGCCGAGGACCAGAGGTGGAGGAGAGGGGTGCTCAGGACCAGAGGTGGAGGAGAGGGGTGCTGAGGACCAGAGATGGAGGAGAGGGATGCTGCGGGCCAGAGATGGAGGAGAGGGATGCTGAGGACCAGAGATGGAGGAGAGGGATGCTGAGGACCAGAGATGGAGGAGAGGGATGCTGAGGACCAGAGATGGAGGAGAGGGGTGCTCAGGACCAGAGGTGGAGGAGAGGTGTGCAGAGGACCAGAGATGGAGGAGAGGGATGCTACGGGCCAGAGATGGAGGAGAGGGGTCCTGAGGACCAGAGGTGGAGGAGAGGGATGCTGAGGACCAGAGATGGAGGAGAGGGTTGCTGAGGACCAGAGATGGAGGAGAGAGATGCTGAGGACCAGAGATGGAGGGGAGGGATGCTGGGGACCAGAGATGGAGGAGAGGGGTACTGAGGACCAGAGGTGAAGGAGAGGGGTGCTGAGGACCAGTGGTGGAGGAGAGGGATGCTAAAGACCAGAGATGGAGGAGAGGGATGCTGAGGACCAGAGGTGGAGGAGAGGGATGCTGAGGACCAGTGGTGGAGGAGAGGGATACTGAGGACCAGAGATCGAGGATAAAAGGGGCAGAGAAGCATGGACCAGAGGGATGCTGGGGGGAGAGAGCCATGGAGGATAAAGGGGGCTGCAGACTGGAGGATGTGAGGGTGGAGGACAGAGAGCCATGAACCAACAGAAGGATGATGGGGGCAGAGGACCATGGACGAGAGAAGTGTTGGTGGGCACCAGAGATGAAGGATGCGAGGGGCCAAGAAACATGGACAGGAGGGATGCTGAGGACCGGAGGATGAGGGGGTGGGGGGCACTGCAGCCCAGATACAATCATCTCATGAAGATACTGCAGACCCCCGCACATGAGGCCGGCCACAGCTGGGGGGCTCGTTAATGGGGGGTCAGCAGAGCACTGGTGCAGCAGGGGCTCATTAGTAGGTGGTCAGCAGAGCCCTATTGCTGCATGGGGTAATTAGTGGGTGGTCAGCAGGTTCCCTGTGCAGCAGGGGGAGGTCATTAGTGGTTGGTCAGCAGGGTCCCTATGCAGTGGGGTGTCATTCATTAGTGGTTGGTCAATCGGGCCCCAGTGCAGTGGAGGTTCATCAGTGGTTGGTCAGTTGGGCCCCGGTGCTGCGGGGGGTCATCAGTGGTCGGTCAGCTCAGCCCCAAGGCTGCGGGGGTCAATAGTGGTTGGTCAGCCAGGCCCCGGTGCTGCTGGGGGTCATTTGTGGTTGCAGCCGGGCCCCGGTGCAGAGGGAGATCATCAGTGGATGATCAGCCGGGCCTCGATGCTGCGGGTGTGGGGGGTGGGTCATTAGTGGTTGCAGCCAGGCCCCGATGCAGCAGGGTATCATCAGTGGTTGGTCAGCCAGGCCCCAAGGCTGCGAGGGTCAATAGTGGTTGGTCAGCCAGGCTCCGGTGCTGCGGGTGTGGGTCATTAGTGGTTGCAGCAGGGGGTCATTAGTGGTTGGTCAGTCAGGCCCCGGTACAGCAGGGGGTCATTAGTGGTTGGTCAGTCAGGCCCCGGTGCAGCAGGGGGTCATTAGTGGTTGGTCAGTCGGGGCCAGGTGCAGCAGGGGGTCATTAGTGGTTGGTCAGTCGGGCCCCGGTGATGGAGGAGATGCTGTGGTCACTGGGCTGAGGCCTGTAGCCCCGGGTGTTGGTGACGGATCCTCCCGATGTCCTGTATTAGGCTGGGTGTAGTTAGAGTGTGGATGGATCTGTCCTACTGGGGCCCCTGACTAAGGGCCACTTGTGAATGTTCCATTACACTCTCATCCTGGCATCTCACTGGTTAATATCCTACCATCCATCATTAAATATCATAAGTTCTGTGCACTGCTGGGGGTTGTAGTCTCTGCCAGGGAATGGAATCCAGTGCTGTACACTGAGGCCATGTTCACACAGATGGATTTTGATGCATGCGGTTTCTATACAGTTTGCACACAGTTTCTATACGGTCTACATATAGTTTCTATACGGTCTACATGGAGTCTCTATATGGTCTACATGTAGTATCTATACGGTCTACATGGAGTCTCTATATGGTCTACATGTAGTATCTATACGGTCTACATGGAGTCTCTATACGGTCTACATGTAGTATCTATACGGTCTACATGGAGTCTCTATATGGTCTACATGTAGTATCTATACGGTCTACATGGAGTCTCTATATGGTCTACATGTAGTATCTATACGGTCTACATGGAGTCTCTATACGGTCTACATGTAGTATCTATACTGTCTACATGGAGTCTCTATACGGTCTACATGGAGTCTCTATATGGTCTACATGTAGTATCTATACGGTCTACATGGAGTCTCTATATGGTCTACATGTAGTATCTATACGGTCTACATGTAGTATCTATACGGTCTACATGGAGTCTCTATACGGTCTACATGGAGTCTCTATATGGTCTACATGTAGTATCTATACGGTCTACATGGAGTCTCTATACAGTCTACATGTAGTATCTATACGGTCTACATGGAGTCTCTATATGGTCTACATGGAGTCTCTATCTGGTCTACATATAGTTTCTATACGGTCTAAATGGAGTCTCTATATGGTCTACATGTAGTATCTATACGGTCTACATGGAGTCTCTATATGGTCTACATGTAGTATCTATACGGTCTACATTGAGTCTCTATATGGTCTACATGTAGTATCTATACGGTATACATGGAGTCTCTATACAGTCTACATGTAGTATCTATACGGTCTACATGGAGTCTCTATATGGTCTACATGGAGTCTCTATCTGGTCTACATATAGTTTCTATACGTCTAAATGGAGTCTCTATATGGTCTACATATAGTTTCTATACGGTCTACATGGAGTCTCTATATGTTCTACATATAGTCTCTATACGGTCTACATGGAGTATTTATACGGTCTACATGGAGTATCTATACTGTCTGCATGGAGTTTCTATACTGTCTACATATCCCTTCTATATGATCTACATATAGTTACTATATGGTTTGCATGCAGTTTCTATACAGTTTACATGGAGTCTCTATACAGTCTACATGCAGTTTCTATACGGTCTACATATAGTTTCTATATGGTCTGAATGGAGTCTCTATACTGTCTACATGCAGTTAATATACGGTTTACATGGAGTTTCTATACAGTCTACATGGAGTTTCCATATGGATTACATGTGGTCTCTATACGGTCTACATATAGTTTCTATATGGTCTATATGCAGTTTCTAAACGGTTTAGATGCAGTTTCTATACAGGCTACATGGCATTTCTGTATGGTTTACACAGGGTTTCTATACGGTCTACATGCGTTTTCTATACGGATTACATGCGTTTTCTATACAGTTTACTTTTGGTCTCTATATGGTCTACATGGAGTTTCTATACGGTCTATATGAAGTTTCTATACAGTTTACATGGAGTTTCTATAGGGTTTTGATGCAGTTTCTATGCGGTCTACATGGTGTTTCTATACGGTCTACATGGAGATCCTATACGGTTTACATGCAGTTTCTATACGGTCTACATGGAGAATCTATACGGTCTACATGGGTTTTCTATACGGTCTACATGGGGTTTCTATACGGTCTACATGGGGTTTCTATATGGTTTCCAGGTAGTTTCTATACGGTCTATCTGCAGTTTCTATACGGTCTACATGCAGTTTCTATACAGTTTACACACAGTTTCTATACGGTTTACATGTGGGTTCTATATGGTTTACATGCAGTTCCCATACGCCTTACATGACGTTTCTATACAGTTTACACACAGTTTCTATACGGTTTATATGCAGTTTCTATACGGTCTACATGGAGTTTCTATACGTCTAAATGCAGTCTCTATACGGTTTACATGGACGTTCTATACAGTTTACATGTGGTTTCTATACAGTCTACATGCAGTTTCTATACAGTCTACATGGAGTCTCTATACGGTCTACGTGGAGTTTCTATACGGTCTATATGCGGTTTCTATACGGTCTACATGCGTTTTCTATACGGATTTCATGCGTTTTCTATACGGTTTACTTTTGGTCTCTATACGGTCTACAAGGAGTTTCTATACGGTCTATATGCGGTTTCTATACGGTTTACATGCAGTTTCTATACGATCTACATGCAGTTTCTATACAGTCTACATGGAGTCTCTATACGGTCTACGTGGAGTTTCTATACGGTCTATATGCGGTTTCTATACGGTCTACATGCGTTTTCTATACGGATTACATGCGTTTTCTATACGGTTTACTTTTGGTCTCTATACGGTCTACAAGGAGTTTCTTTATGTCTACATGGAGTTTCTATACGGTCTATATGAAGTTTCTATACAGTTTACATGGAGTTTCTATAGGGTTTTGATGCAGTTTCTATGCGGTCTACATGGTGTTTCTATACGGTCTACATGGAGATCCTATACGGTTTACATGCAGTTTCTATACGGTCTACATGGAGAATCTATACGGTCTACATGGAGATTCTATGCGGTCTACATGGTGTTTCTATACGGTCTACATGGAGATCCTATACGGTTTACATGCAGTTTCTATACGGTCTACATGGAGAATCTATACGGTCTACATGGGTTTTCTATATGGTTTACATGAAGTTTCTATACGGTCTACATGGAGAATCTATACGGTCTACATGGGGTTTCTATATGGTTTCCAGGTAGTTTCTATACGGTCTACATGGAGTTTCTATACAGTTTACACACAGTTTCTATACGGTTTACATGTGGGTTCTATATGGTTTACATGCAGTTCCCATACGGTTTACATGACGTTTCTATACAGTTTACACACAGTTTCTATATGGTTTATATGCAGTTTCTATACGGTCTACATGGAGTTTCTATACGTCTAAATGCAGTCTCTATACGGTTTACATGGACGTTCTATACAGTTTACATGTGGTTTCTATACAGTCTACATGCAGTTTCTATAAGGTCTACATGGGATT
Source organism: Bufo bufo (assembly GCF_905171765.1). Lineage (NCBI taxonomy): Eukaryota > Metazoa > Chordata > Amphibia > Anura > Bufonidae > Bufo > Bufo bufo. The sequence goes on along the minus strand of NC_053389.1, from coordinate 839,318,950 downwards.
TCTATACGGTTTACATGCAGTTTCTATACAGTCTACATGCAGTTTCTATACGGTCTACATGGAGTCTCTATACGGTCTACGTGGAGTTTCTATACGGTTTACATGCAGTTTCTATACAGTCTACATGCAGTTTCTATACGGTCTACGTGGAGTTTCTATACGGTCTACATGATGTTTCTATACGGTCTACATGCGGTTGTTTATACGGTTTACATACAGTTTCTATACGGTCTACATGTGGTTTCTATACTGTCTACATATAGTTTCTATGCGGTCTACATGGAGTCTCTATATGTTCTACATGGAGTATCTATACGGTCTACATGGAGTATCTATACTGTCTGCATGGAGTTTCTATACTGTCTACATATCCCTTCTATATGATCTACATATAGTTACTATATGGTTTGCATGCAGTTTCTATACAGTTTACATGGAGTCTCTATACGGTCTACATGCAGTTTCTATACGGTCTACATATAGTTTCTATATGGTCTGAATGGAGTCTCTATACTGTCTACATGCAGTTAATATATGGTTTACATGGCGGTTCTATACAGTCTACATGGAGTTTCCATACGGATTACATGTGGTCTCTATACGGTCTACATATAGTTTCTATATGGTCTATATGCAGTTTCTAAACGGTTTAGATGCAGTTTCTATACAGTCTACATGGCATTTCTGTATGGTTTACACAGGGTTTCTATACGGTTTACATGCGTTTTCTATACGGATTACTTTTGGTCTCTATACGGTCTACAAGGAGTTTCTTTATGTCTACATGGAGTTTCTATACGGTCTATATGAAGTTTCTATACAGTTTACATGGAGTTTCTATAGGGTTTTGATGCAGTTTCTATCCGGTCTACATGGAGATCCTATACGGTTTACATGCAGTTTCTATACGGTCTACATGGAGAATCTATACGGTCTACATGGGTTTTCTATACGGTCTACATGGGGTTTCTATATGGTTTCCAGGTAGTTTCTATACGGTCTACATGGAGTTTCTATACAGTTTACACACAGTTTCTATACGGTTTACATGGAGTTTCTATACAGTCTAAATGCAGTCTCTATACGGTTTACATGGACGTTCTATACAGTTTACATGTGGTTTCTATACAGTTTACATGCAATTTCTATAAGGTCTACATGGGATTTCTATACGGTTTACATGCCGTTTCTATATGATCTACATGCAGTTTCTATATGGTCTACATGGAGTTTCTATACAGTCTACATGCAATTTCTACACGGTCTACGTGGAGTTTCTATACGGTCTACATGATGTTTCTATACGGTCTATATGTGGTTTCTATACGGTCTACATGCGGTTGTTTATACGATTTACATACAGTTTCTATACGGTCTACATGTGGTTTCTATATGATTTACATGGAGTTTTTATCCGGTCTACATGCAGCTTCTATATGGTCTACATGCAGTTACTATACGGTCTGCATAGAGTTTCTTTACAGTCTACATGCTTTTTCTATATGGTTTACATCTAGTTTTTATATGGTCTACATATAGTTTCTATGCGGTCGACATGGAGTTTCTATACGGTCTAAATGGAGTTTCTATACGGTTTATATGCAGTTTCTATACGGTCTCTATATAGTTTCTATACGGTCTACATGGAGTTTCTATATGTCTACATGGAGTCTCTATATGGTCTAAAAGGAATTTCTATATGTCTAAGTGGAGTCTCTATACAGTCTTCATGTGTTTTCTATACGGTCTATATGCAGTTTCTATGCGGTTTACATGAAGTATTATACGGTTTACATGGAGTATTATACGGTTTACATGAAGTATTATACGGTTTACATGGAGTATTATACGGTTTACATGCGGTTTCTAAACGGTTTAGATGCGGTTTCAAAACGGTCTAGATGGCATTTCTATATGGTCTACATGGGGTTTCTATACGGATTACTTTTGGTCTCTATACAGTCTACAAGGAGTTTATTTATGTCTACATGAAGTTTCTATACAGTTTACATGGAGTTTCTATATTGTCTACATGGAGTTTCTATAGGGTTTTGATGCAGTTTCTATACGGTTTACATGCAGTTTCTATACGGTCTACATGGAGAATCTATACGGTCTACATGTGTTTTCTATACAGTCTACATGGGGTTTCTATATGGTTTACATGCAGTTTCTATATGGTTTCCAGGTAGTTTCTATACAGTCTACATGCAGTTTCTATACGGTCTATCTGCAGTTTCTATACGGTCTACATGGAGTTTCTATACAGTTTACACACAGTTTCTATACGGTTTACATGTGGGTTCTATATGGTTTACATGCAGTTCCCATACGCCTTACATGACGTTTCTATACAGTTTACACACAGTTTCTATACGGTTTATATGCAGTTTCTATATGGTCTACATAGAGTTTCTATACGTCTAAATGCAGTCTCTATACGGTTTACATGGACGTTCTATACAGTTTACATGCAATTTCTATAAGGTCTACATGGGATTTCTATACGGTTTACATGCAGTTTCTATACAGTCTACATGCAGTTTCTATACGGTCTACGTGGAGTTTCTAAACAGTTTAGATGCAGTTTCTATACGGTTTACATGCAGTTTCTATACAGTCTACATGCAATTTCTATACGGTCTACGTGGAGTTTCTATACGGTCTACATGGAGTTTCTATACAGTCTACATGATGTTTCTATACGGTCTATATGATGTTTCTATACGGTCTATATGCGGTTTCTATACGGTCTACATGCGGTTGTTTATACGGTTTACATACAGTTTCTATACTGTCTACATATAGTTTCTATGCGGTCTGAATGGAGACTCTATATGGTCTGAATGGAGTTTCAATACGGTCTACATGGAGTCTCTATACGGTCTACATACAGTTTCTATACAGTCTACATAGTGGTTATATACGGTCTACATACAGTTTCTATACAGTCTACATAGTGGTTATATACGGTCTACATATAGTTTCTATACGGTCTAAATTGAGTTTCTATACGGTTTACATATCGTTTTTATATGGTCTACATATAGTTTCTATACAGTCTACATGCAGTTTCTATACTTTCTACGTGGAGTTTCTATACGGTCTACATGTGATGTCTACATGGAGTTTCTATATGGTCTACATGGAATTTCTATATGGTCTACATATAGTTTCTATACAGTCTACATGGAATTTCTATATGGTTTACATGTGGTCTCTATACGGTCTACATGGAGTTTCTATATGTCTACACGGACTCTGTATACGGTCTACATGTGGTTTTTATACGGTCGACATGCAGTTTCTAAACAGTTTAGATGCAGTTTCTATACAGTCTACAAGCGGTTTCTATACGGTCTACATGCAGTTTCTATACAGTCTACATGTAGATCCTATGCGGTTTACATGCAGTTTCTATACGGTCTACATGGGGTTTCTATACAGTCTACATGCGTTTTCTATACGGTCTACATGGGGTTTCTATACAGTTTACATGCGTTTTCTATACGGTCTACATGCGTTTTCTATACGGTCTACATGGGGTTTCTATACAGTTTACATGCGTTTTCTATACAGTCTACATGGGGTTTCTATACAGTTTACATGTGGTTTCTATACGGTTTATATGGTCTACACAGGGTTTCTATACGGTTTTCTTTTGGTCTCTATACGGTCTACGTGGAGTTTCTTTATGTCTACATATAGTTTCTATACGGTCTATATGCAGTTTCTATACAGTTTACATCAGGGGTGCACAACCTTTTTTGGTCTGAGGGCCGCGATGTACACAGGCCGATGTAAAGTGACTGGGGAGGAATGATCGCTCTCACAGTCATTCCTCCTTCAGTTACTTACATTGACTATCAGTAGCCCATCCCTGATCACACAGAGAGATGTGCGGCACCATTATACCGCCAGTTAGTGAGTGTCCCCATGAAGACGTGTTCCCAGTAACTGACCTGAATATCTCGCTGCTGGCCCTGGATAAATACTAACAGTGGCCCCGGTTTGTAGTCGGGTACAAATTGATGGAAGTCCGGGCCAGCGATACCATATTGTGGCACATTATACCGCCCCACAGTCCATCACACAATACTGCCCCCATGAGCACAAAATACATCCCCAAAAACTCTCACTGGCCGGCCGTGAGGAGGGCCCAGGCGGCCCCCCGGGAAGTTTCCCTGTCAGATCTATGGCTAATCCACCCTGGCTTAAAGGGGTTTCCCAGTAAAAATGAATTTTTAACATGTTCTTGCAGCATGGCCCCTTAAACCGAAGAGTTATACTTACCTGCTCCCGGCACTGATTACACCTGTCAGTGCATGGCCATGGTCACATGTACCTCTGCAGCCAATCACTGGCTTCAGCGGTGATGTGGCCACAAGCAGCGTGTCACTGCTGCAGCCAGTCATTGACTGGAGCGGTGTATGTGACCATGGTCATGCCCGGACAGGTGTAAAAGTGCAGGAACCGGAAGATGGAGGCAGCGGGGGCAGGGCGGCAGGGAGGCAGCGGGGGCAGGGCGGCATGGAGCAGGGAGGCAGCGGGGGCAGGGCAGAATGGAGCAGGTAAGTATGCATCTTCTGGTTCAGGGGCCACGCTGCAGGAACTGCAGAGGCCGTGCTCCCTGGTTATTACCGCCTCCTGCCCCCAGTCACAGGCGCCCTGCGATAACCAGTAAGCACTTCCTCTTACTAGTGGGGAAAGCGCTTATTGGTTAACTCTTTAATAACCAGGCCTGAAAAGACACTTTTTTTGTGTTTTTGTGCACCTGGTGGTTCAAACTTTTTTATGTGTTGGGAATACCAAAATAATTTTTGCAACAATTTCTCACTTGACAGATAGGGCCTTATGATTATTTTTTTGTTTTATTGCACAAAACATTTTAAAAAGTATTTTTTTTTCAAACTATAGCTCCTTAGTCTTTAAATATGCAAACTGACACCAAAATAAATTATTATAATTAGTTCCCTATTTTGTGTCAGTCGTTTGTTATATTTATATAATGGCAACGGTTTTGGTTGGTGTGGGCGTTTTTTCTTTTATGTATTTTATTATTTTTCATTGTATTTTAATCTTTTTTAACTTAATTTTTTATATATTTCTGCTACAAATAATATCCCCCAAGAGGTCATAAAAAGACCTTTGGGGGACACTGACACTTTTTGTGAATTTTTCACTCTTTCTTTTTTATTTATTGCTTTTATTTGTATTTGAATAATATTTTATTGTATTCTTTTTTTTATAATTGGTTTATTACTTATTATTTAAATATATTTTTGCCACATAATATCTCCCCCAAGAGGTCACAAAAAGACTGTTTGGGGACAATGAACACTCTACTATTTTGCACTTTTTTTTTCTTTTATTTGTATTATATTATTTTTTATTTATTTATTTTTTCTGTATTTTTTTTTATATATATTTTTGCCACATAATGACAAGGGATCATAAAAAGACTGTTAGGGGGCAGTAAACACTCTTTTGCTTAGCAATTTTTTACTTTTATTTGTATTGTATTTTTTTTTATAATTTTCAATTTTTTTGCCACATCATATTTTATTAATTTTTGTCTTTTTGTCACTGAAAGACCTTTGGGGACACAGACCTTTTTTTGCACTATTTCCCCTGTAACTGGAGCATCTAAAGGAGCCCCGGGTACAGGGTAAAGCAGCCTGCGGGGGGGGGGCATTGTACACAGGTCTCCTGACCCTGCAGCGCAGCGCTCCTCTGCCCCCGAGCCGGGTCCACCCTACATAGCGCTCCCCTGTGTGAGGAGAAGCGCTGATAAACTGCCTCCTCCTCGGCTCCCCCGCAGTCACTGACAGCCGACGACCCGTCCTGCTACAGTGCAGGAGCGGTAATCATCCACCGCGCGGCGCTGCGGGCAGGAACACAGATGAGTTACGATCAGCTGTGTTTCTGTCCAGGAGGACGGGGGCCGCAAATCTTGGCTCTGGGAGCCGCATGCGGCCGGCGGGCCACAGGTTGTGCACCCCTGGTTTACATGGAGTTTCTATACGGTCTATATGCAGTTTATATGCGGTTTACATGGGGTTTCTATGCTGTTTACATGGGGTTTCTATATGGTTTACATGGAGTTTCTATGCTGTTTACATGGGGTTTCTATACGGTTTACATGGGGTTTCTATGCTGTTTACATGGGGTTTCTATATGGTTTACATGGGGTTTCTATGCTGTTTACATGGGGTTTCTATACGGTCTATATGCAGTTTCTATATGGTTTACATGGGGTTTCTATATGGTTTACATGGAGTTTCTATGCTGTTTACATGGGGTTTCTATACGGTCTATATGCAGTTTCTATACAGTCTCCATTCAGTTTATATAGGGTTTAGATGCAGTTTCTATACAATCTACATCCAGTTTCTATACGGTCTACATGGAGTTTCTTTACGGTTTACATGTAGATTCTATACGGTCTACATGGAGTTTCTATATAGTTTACATGGCATTTCTATAAGGTTTACACAGAGTTTCTATACGGTTTATCTGCAGTTTTTATATGGTCTACATGTGGTTTCTATACGGTTTACATGGAGTTTCTATACGGTTTACATGGTGGTTTCTATACGGTTTACTTTTGGTCTCTATACGGTCTACAAGGAGTTTCTTTATGTCTACATGGAGTTTCTATACAGTTTACATGGAATTTCTATATGGTCTACATGGAGTTTCTATACAGTTTATACATGGGGTTTCTATATGGTCTACATGGAATTTATATACAGTTTACATGTATTCTCTATACGGTTTACATAGAGTTTCTATACAGTCTACATAGAGTTTCTATACGATTTAGATGCAGTTTCAAAACGGTCAACATGGAGTTACTACACGGTTTACATGGGGTTTCTATATAGTCTACATAGAGTTTCTATATGGTCGACATGCAGTTTCTATACAGTCTACATGCAGTTTCTATAGGGTTTTGACGCAGTTTCTATACGGTCTACATGCAATTTCTATACGGTCTAAATGGAGTTTCTATACGGTTTACATGGAGTTTCTATACAGTCTACATATAGTTTCTATATGGTCTACATGCAGTTTCTATACAGTCTACATATAGTTTCTATACGGTCTACATGCAATTTATATACGGTCTGCGTGGAGTTTCTATACGGTCTATATGTGGTTTCTATACAGTCTACATAGAGTTTCTATACGGTCTACATGCAGTTTCTAAACGGTCTACATGGAGTTACTATGGGGTTTACATGGGGTTTCTATACAGTCTACAAGTGGTTTCTATACGGTCTTCATGTGGTCTCTATGTAGTTTACATGAAGTTTCTATAGGGTTTAGATGCAGTTACTATAGTTTCTACATACAGTTTCTATACTATCTACATGGAGTGTCTATACCTCTACATGCAGTTTCTATATGGTTAACTTTTGGTCTCTATACGATCTACAAGGAGTTTCTACACGGTCTACATGCAGTTTCTATAGGGTTTAGATGCAGTTTCTATACGGTTTACTTGGAGTTTCTATACAGTCTACATGGCATTTCTATATGGTTTACACAGGGTTTCTATACGGTTTACATGCGTTTTCTATACGGTCTACATGGAGTTTCTATACAGTTTACATGTGGTTTCTATACAGTCTACATATAGGTTCTATACAGTGTTCATGCAATTTCTATAAGGTCTACATGGAGTTTCTATATGGTTTACATGCATTTTCTATGTGGTCTGCATGCCGTTTGTATACGGTCTACATGGAGTTTCTATACAGTCTACATGCAGTTTCTATATGGTCTACATGGAGTTTCTATATGGTCTACATGGAATTTCTATATGTCTACATAGAGTCTCTATATCAGGGGTGCACAGCCTGTGGCCCGGGGGCCACTTGTGGCCCTCAATACCATTTTATGCGGACCCAGCCATCTGGTAGCAGACATGTACAGTACAGACCAAAAGTTTGGACACACCTTCTCATTCAAAGAGTTCTCTTTATTTTCATGACTATGAAGACATCAAAACTATGAATTAACACATGTGGAATTATATACATAACAAACAAGTGTGAAACAACTGAAAATATGTCATATTCTAGGTTCTTCAAAGTAGCCACCTTTTGCTTTGATTACTGCTTTGCACACTCTTGGCATTCTCTTGATGAGCTTCAAGAGGTAGTCCCCTGAAATGGTCTTCCAACAGTCTTGAAGGAGTTCCCAGAGATGCTTAGCACTTGTTGGTCCTTTTGCCTTCACTCTGCGGTCCAGCTCACCCCAAACCATCTCGATTTGGTTCCGGTCCGGTGACTGTGGAGGCCAGGTCATCTGGCGCAGCACCCCATCACTCTCCTTCATGGTCAAATAGCCCTTACTTTCAAAGTTTTCCCAATTTTTCGGCTGACTGACTGACCTTCATTTCTTAAAGTAATGATGGCCACTCGTTTTTCTTTACTTAGCTGCTTTTTTCTTACCATAATACAAATTCTAACAGTCTATTCAGTAGGACTATCAGCTGTGTATCCACCTGACTTCTCCTCAACGCCACTGATGGTCCCAACCCCATTTATAAGGCCAGAAATCCCACTTATTAAACCTGACAGGGCACACCTGTGAAGTGAAGACCATTTCAGGGGACTACCTCTTGAAGCTCATCAAGAGAATGCCAAGAGTGTGCAAAGCAGTAATCAAAGCAAAAGGTGGCTACTTTGAAGAACCTAGAATATGACATATTTTCAGTTGTTTCACACTTGTTTGTTATGTATATAATTCCACATGTGTTAATTCATAGTTTTGATGCCTTCATAGTCATGAAAATAAAGAAAACTCTTTGAATGAGAAGGTGTGTCCAAACTTTTGGTCTGTACTGTATATCTATGTCTTGTGGCTGCTCACATGAATCTTTCATGTATTGTCCCATTAGATGGGAGTACTAGAAGTGTAACTAGACATTTATAATATATACTGTATGTTCAATATGCCATAAATATAGTATTTCACTTGATAATACCCCTTTAAAGTTTATTTTCGGCCCTTGCAATTGTTTCAGGTTGAAAATGTGGCCCCCAACCAGAAAAGGTTGTGCACCCCTGCTCTATACGGTCTAAATGGAGTTTCTATATGTCTACGTGGAGTCTCTATACGGTCTACATGTGATTTTTTTACAGTCTACATATAGTTTCTATGCGGTCTATATGCAGTTTCTATACGGTTTACATGGGGTTTCTATACTGTCTACATGGAGTTTCTGTACGGTTTACATGGGGTTTCTATACGGTTTAATTTTGGTCTCTATACGGTCTACATGGAGTTTCTATACGGTTTACATGGGGTTTCTATACGGTTTACATGCAGTTTCTATACAGTCTACATGGAGTTTCTATACGGTTTACATGGGGTTTCTATACAGTCTACAAGCGGTTTCTATACGGTTTAATTTTGGTCTCTATACGGTCTACATGGAGTTTCTATACGGTTTACATGGAGTTTCTATACGGTTTACATGGAGTTTCTATACGGTTTACATGGAGTTTCTATACGGTTTACATGGAGTTTCTATACAGTCTACATGGAGTTTCTATACGGTTTACATGGAGTTTCTATATGGTCTACATGCAGTTTCTATACGATCTACATGCAGTTTCTATACAGTCTACATGCAGTTTCTATAGGCTTTAGATGCAGTTTCTATATTGTCTACATGGAGTTTCTATACGGTCTACATGGAGTTTCTATAGGGTTTAGATGCAGTTTCTATAGGCTTTAGATGCAGTTTCTATACGGTCTACATGGAGTTTCTATACGGTTTACATGGAGTTTCTATATGGTCTACATGCAGTTTCTATATGGTCTACATGCAGTTTCTATAGGCTTTAGATGCAGTTTCTATACTGTCTATATGCAGTTTCTATACGGTTTAATTTTGGTCTCTATACGGTCTACATGCAGTTTCTATAGGGTTTAGATGCAGTTTCTATACGGTTTAGGTGGAGTTTCTAAACAGTCTAAATGCAATTTATATACGGTCTACATGGAGTTTCTATACGGTTTACATGGAGTTTCTATACGGTTTACATGGGGTTTCTATACAGTCTACAAGCGGTTTCTATACGGTTTACTTTTGGTCTCTATACGGTCTTCATGTGGTCTTTATATGGTCTACATGCAGTTTCTATACGGTCTACTTATAGTTTCTATACAGTCTATATGGAATTTCTATACGGTTTACATGTGATCTCTATACGGTCTACATGGAGTTTCTATATGTCTACATGGAGTCTCTATACGGTCTAAATGGAGTTTCTATATGTCTACGTGGAGTCTCTATACAGTCTACATGTGTTTTCTATACGGTCTAGATGCAGTTTCTATGCGTTTTACATGGAGTATTATGCGGTCTACATGCAGTTTCTTAACAGTCTACATGCAGTTTCAATACGGTCAACATGGGGTTTCTATACGGTTCACATGGGGTTTCTATACGGTTCACATGGGGTTTCTATACGGTTTACATGCAGTTTCTATACGGTCTACATGGAGTTTCTATACTGTTTACATGGGGTTTCTATACAGTCTACAAGCGGTTTCTATACGGTTTACTTTTGGTCTCTATACGGTTTACTTTTGGTCTCTATACGGTCTTCATGTGGTCTTTATATGGTCTACATGCAGTTTCTATACGGTCTACTTATAGTTTCTATACAGTCTACATGGAATTTCTATACGGTTTACATGTAGTCTCTATACGGTCTACATGGAGTTTCTATATGTCTACATGGAGTCTCTATACAGTCTACATGTGTTTTCTATACGGTCTATATGCAGTTTCTATGCGTTTTACATGGAGTATTATGCGGTCTACATGCAGTTTCAATACGGTCAACATGGAGTTACTATACGGTTCACATGGGGTTTCTATACGGTTCACATGGGGTTTCTATACGGTTCACATGGGGTTTCTATACGGTTTACATGGAGTTACTATACGGTTCACATGGGGTTTCTATACGGTTCACATGCAGTTTCTATACAGTCTACATGGTGGTTTCTATACGGTTTACTTTTGGTCTCTATACAGTCTACATATAGAAACATAGAAACCTAGAATGTGTCGGCAGATAAGGACCATTTGGCCCATCTAGTCTGCCCAATATACTGAGTACTATGGATAGCCCCCGGCCCTATCTTATATGAAGGATGGCCTTATGCCTATCCCATGCATGCTTAAACCCCTTCACTGTATTTGCAGCTACCACTTCTGCAGGAAGGCTATTCCATGCATCCACTACTCTCTCAGTACAGTAATACTTCCTGATATTGCTTTTAACCCTTTGCCCCTCTAATTTAAAACTATGTCCTCTTGTAGCAGTTTTTCTTCTTGTAAATCTTCTCTCCTCTTTCACCTTGTTGATTCCCTTTATGTATTTAGCAGTTTCTCTCATCTCCCCTCTGTCTCGTCTTTCTTCCAAGCTATACATGTTAAGGTCCTTTAACCTTTCCTGGTAAGTTTTATCCTGCAATCCATGGACCAGTTTAGTAGCTCTTCTCTGAACTCTCTCCAAAGTATCAGTATCCTTCTGGAGATATGGTCTCCAGTACTGAGCACAATACTCCAGATGAGGTCTCACTAGTGCTCTGTAGAGCGGCATGAGCGCCCCCCTCTGTCTACTGGTAATGCCTCTGCCTATACACCCCAGCATTCTGCTAGCATCTCCTGCTGCTCTATGACATGGTCTGCCTACCTTTAAGTCTTCTGAAATAATGATCCCTAAATCCCTTTCCTCAGATACTGAGGATAGGACTGTATCACTGATTGTATATTCTGCTCTTGGGTTTTTACACCCCAGGTGCATTATCTTGCACTTATCAACATTAAATTTTAGTTGCCATATTTTTGACCATTCCTCTAGTTTTCCTAAGTCCTTTTCCATTTGGTGTATTCCTCCAGGAACATCAACCCTGTTACAAATCTTTGTGTCATCAGCAAAAAGACACACCTCACCATCGAGGCCTTCTGCAATTTCGCTGATAAAGATATTAAATAATATGGGTCCCAGAACAGATCCCTGAGGTACCCCACTGGTAACAAGACCTTGGTCTGAATATACTCCATTGACTACAACCCTCTGTTGTCTGTCCCTCAGCCACTGCCTAATCCATTCAACAATATGGGAGTCCAAGCCCAAAGACTGCACTTTATTGATAAGCCTTCCATGTGGGACAGTATCAAAAGCCTTACTAAGGTCCAGATAAGAGATGTCTACTGCACCTCCGCCATCTATTATTTTAGTCACCCAATCGAAAAAATCAATAAGATTAGTTTGGCATGATCTCCCTGAAGTAAACCCATGCTGTTTTTCATCTTTCAATCCATGGGATTTTAGATGTTCCACAATCCTCTCCTTAAGTATGGTTTCCATTAATTTCCCCACTATTGAAGTCAGGCTTACTGGCCTATAGTTGCCCGATTCCTCCCTACTACCTTTCTTGTGAATGGGCACAACATTTGCTAATTTCCAATCTTCTGGGACGACTCCTGTTGCCAGTGATTGGTTAAATAAATCTGTTAATGGTTTTGCTAGTTCAACGCTGAGCTCTTTTAATAGCTTTGGGTGTATACCATCAGGCCCCTGTGACTTATTAGTAGTAATTTTAGACAGCTGACTTAGAACCTCTTCCTCTGTAAAGACACATGCATCAAAAGATTCATTAGTCTTCCTTCCTAACTGAGGTCCTTCTCCTTCATTTTCCTTTGTAAAGACTGAACAGAAGTATTCATTGAGGCAGTCAGCTAGTTCTTTATCTTCTTCTATATACCTTCCTTCTTTTGTTTTTAATTTGGTAATTCCTTGTTTTAGCTTCCTTTTATCATTTATGTATCTGAAGAATGCCTTATCGCCTTTTTTCCCTGACTGAGCTAATTTCTCTTCTGCCTGTGCTTTAGAAGCTCTTATAACTTGTTTGGCCTCTCTCTGCCTAATATTGTAAATTTGTCTGTCATCCTCGTTTTTTTTTTTTTTATAATTCCTAAATGCTATCTTTTTGTTTTTAATGATTTTGGCCACTTCTGCTGAGTACCACAGTGGTCTCTTCCTTTTTTTGCTTTTACTGACAAGCCTAATGCAATTTTCTGTTGCCTTCAATAGTGCCACTTTTAAGTAGTCCCATTTCTCCTGGACTCCAATGAAACTGTTCCAATCTGATAGGGACTCGTATACCACTAATATAATTTTAGAAAAGTCAGTTTTTCTAAAATCTAAAACTTTTGTTTTTGTGTGGTGTGACTCAGTCGCTGTACTTATAGTAAACCACACTGACTGGTGATCATTAGATCCCAAGCTTTCCCCTTCAGTAATATCAGATACCAAATTCCCATTTGTGAATACTAAATCTACAATGGCCTCCTTCCGGGTTGGCTCCTCAACTACTTGCTGTAGAGATAATCCCAGTAGGGTTTTTAGAATATCTGTACTCCTGGCAGAACTAGCTATTTTGGTTTTCCAGTTTACATCTGGAAGATTGAAGTCTCCCATAATGATAACTTCCCCCTTCAATGTCATTTTAGCTATTTCCTCAACTAGTAGATCATCTAATTCTTTGACTTGGCTAGGTGGTCTATATATCACACCTACACGAGTTACCTTATGATTATCAAGCTGCACGGTAACCCAAACTGACTCTAAATTGTTCTCGCTAACTTGTATCAAATTAGATTTTATGCTATCTTTCACATACAGGGCCACCCCTCCCCCCTTCTTGCCTTCTCTGTCTTTCCTGTATAGAGAGAACCCTGGTATTGATATATCCCAGTCATTACTCCCCTTGTACCACGTCTCAGTAACAGCCACTACATCTATATTCTCAGATGCCATTATAGCCTCAAGTTCATTGATCTTATTCCCTAGACTGCGAGCATTTGTAGACAAGACTCTGAGCTTGTCATTCCTTAACCTTTGTGCTACTGGCCTCTTCTGGCTTTGTTCCGGGGGGCAGTTGGACTGCTGGATTATCACTCTTTTGCCCCCCTTTCCTAGTTTAAAGGGGGGCATAGAGTTTCTATACAGTCTACATAGAGTTTCAATACGGTCTGAATGGAGTCTCTATACGGTCTTCATGTGGTCTTTATATGGTCTACATGCAGTTTCTATACGGTTTACATGGAGTATTATGCGGTCTATATGCAGTTTCTTAACAGTCTACATGCAGTTTCAATACGGTCAATATGGAGTTACTATACGGTTTACATGTGGTTTCTATACGGTTTACATGTGGTTTCTATACTGTCTACATGGAGTTTCTATACGGTTTACATGTAGATTCTATACGGTCTACATGGAGTTTCTATACAGTTTACATGGCATTTCTATAAGGTTTACACAGGGTTTCTATACAGTTTACATGTGGTTTCTATACGAATTACATGCGGTTTCTATACGGTCTACATGGGGTTTCTATACAGTTTACATGGCATTTCTATAAGGTTTACACAGGGTTTCTATACAGTTTACATGTGGTTTCTATACGAATTACATGCGGTTTCTATACGGTCTACATGGGGTTTCTATTCTGTTTACATGCAGTTTCTATATGGTCTACATAGGGTTTTTATACGGTTTACATGGAGTTTCTATACAGTTTACACACAGCTTCTATACATTTTATATGCAGTTTCTATATGGTCTACATGTGGTTTCTATACGGTTTACATGTGGTTTCTATACGGTTTACATGTGGTTTCTATGCGGTCTACATATAGTTTCTATACGGTCTACATATAGTTTCTATACATCTACATGCAGTTTCTATATGGTTTACATGGGGTTTCTATTCAGTTTCTATACAGATTACATTACATTTCTATATGGTCTACGTAGGGTTTCTATACTGTTTACATGCAGTTTCTATACAGTTTACATGGAGTTTCTATACAGTCTACATGCAGTTTCTATACAGTTTACATGGAGTTTCTATACAGTTTACATGGCATTTCTATAAGGTTTACACAGGGTTTCTATTCTGTTTACATGCAGTTTCTATACGTCTACATGGAGTTTCTATACGATCTACATGCAGTTTCTATACAGTTTACATGGAGTTTCTATACAGTCTACATGCAGTTTCTATATGATCTACATGCAGTTTCTATACAGTTTACATGGCATTTCTATAAGGTTTACACAGGGTTTCTATTCTGTTTACATGCAGTTTCTATACAGTCTACATGCAGTTTCTATATGGTCTACATGGAGTTTCTATACAGTCTACATGCAGTTTCTATACAGTCTACATAGGGTTTTTATATGGTTTACATGGAGTTTCTATACGTTTTATATGCAGTTTCTATATGGTTTACATGTGGTTTCTATACGTCTACATGGAGTCTCTATACGGTCTACATGGAGTTTTCTATACGGTTTTCTTGGAGGTTCTATACAGTTTACATGCAGTTTCTATACGTTTAATTTTTTGTTTCCATACGGTCTACAAGGAGTTTCTATAATGGTCTACATGAAGTTTCTATACAGTCTACATGCAGTTTCTATACGGTTTACGTGGAGTTTATATACAGTCTACATGCAGTTTCTATAGGGGTTTAGATGCAGTTTCTATACGGTCTACATGGAGTTTCTATACATTTACATTGAGTTTCTATACGGTCTACATGGAGTTTCTGTACGGTCTACATGCAGTTTCTTTATGGTCTACATGGAGTTTATATATACGGTCTACATGCAGTTTCTATACGGTCTACATGTGGTTTCTATATAGTCAACATCAGGGGAGTTGCTAGGGTCTCAAAGATCCGCATGTAGATCGTATAGAGACTCCATGTAGACCATATAGAAACGGAATGTGGACCGTATAGAGACTCCATGTAGACCATATAGAAACTCCATGTAGACTGTATAGAGACTCCATGTAGACCGTATAGAGACCAAAAGTAAACCATATAGAAACCACTTGTAGACTGTATAGAAACTGCATCTAAACTGTTTAGAAACTGCATATAGACCGTATAGAAACTCCATGTAGACTATATAGAGTCTCCAACGTTTGCCCTGAAGTGCCCCCAGTATTTATATCGCTCCCTACTGTTATAATGCTCACCCTGAAGTGCCCCCAGTATTTATATCGCTCCCTACTGTTATAATGCTCACCCTGAAGTGCCCCCAGTATTTATATCGCTCCCTACTGTTATAATGCTCACCCTGAAGTGCCCCCAGTATTTATTTCGCCCCTACTGTTATAATGCTCACCTTGAAGTGCCCCCAGTATTTATTTCGCCCCCTACTGTTATAATGCTCTCTGTGAAGTGCCCCCAGTTTTTATATCGCCCCTACTACCGTAGTATAATGCTCGCCCTGAAGTGCCCCCAGTATTTATATCGCTCCCTACTGTTATAATGCTCACCCTGAAGTGCCCCCAGTATTTATATCGCTCCCTACTGTTATAATGCTCACCCTGAAGTGCCCCCAGTATTTATATCGCTCCCTACTGTTATAATGCTCACCCTGAAGTGCCCCCAGTATTTATTTCGCCCCTACTGTTATAATGCTCACCTTGAAGTGCCCCCAGTATTTATTTCGCCCCCTACTGTTATAATGCTCTCTGTGAAGTGCCCCCAGTTTTTATATCGCCCCTACTACCGTAGTATAATGCTCGCCCTGAAGTGCCCCCAGTATTTATATCGCCCCTACTAGTATAATGCTCTCCCTGATGTGCGCCCAGTATTTATAACGCCCCCTACTGTTATAATGCACGCCCTGAAGTGCCCCCAGTATTTATATCGCCCACTACATTATAATGCTCGCCCTGAAGTGCCCATGGTGGCTCAGTGGTTAGCACTGGTGCCTTGCAGCGCTGGGGTCCTGGGTTCGAATCCAACAAAGGGCAACATCTGCATGGAGTTTGTATGTTCTCCCCTTGTTTCCTGCCACACTCCAAAGACATACTTACAGCGCATCGAGGCATGAAGGGTAAGACTGTGTGTACACAAGACTATACATCATCATCATCATCCAGTATTTATAATGCCCCCTACTGTTATAATGCTCAAACTGAAGTACCCCCAGTATTTATAATGCCCCCTACTGTTATAATGCTCAAACTGAAGTACCCCCAGTATTTATATCGCCCCCTACTGTTATAATGCTCAAACTGAAGTGCCCCCAGTATTTATATCGCCCCAACTAGTATAATGCTCTCCCTGATGTGCCCCCAGTATTTATATCGCCCCCTACTGTTATAATGCTCAAACTGAAGTGCCCCCAGTATTTATATCGCCCCCGTAATGTTATAATGCTCGCCCTGAAGTGCCCCCAGTATTTATATCGCCTCCTACTGTTATAATGCTCGCACTGAAGTGCCCCCAGTATTTATATCGCCCCCTACTGTTATAATGCTCTCCCCTGCAATGTCCCAGTATTTATATCGCCCCCTACTGTTATAATGCTCGCCCTGAAGTGCGCCCACTATTTATATCACCCCCCACTGTTATAATGCTCTCCCCTGCAGTGCCCCTAGTATTTATATCACCCCCTACTCTTATAATGCTCTCCCCTGCAGTGCCCCCAGTATTTATATCACCCCCTACTGTTATAATGCTCGCCCTGGAGTACCCTCAGTATGTATATCGCCCCCTACTGTTATAATGCTCGCCCTAAAGTGCGCCCACTATTTATATCACCCCCTACTGTTATAATGCTCTCCCCTGCAGTGCCCCTAGTATTTATATCGCCCCTACTGTTATAATGCTTGCCCTGGAGTGCCCCCAGTATTTATATCACCCCCCACTGTTATAATGTTCGCCCTGAAGTGCCCCCAGTATTTATATCACCCCCCACTGTTATAATGCTCGCCCTGAAGTGCCACCAGTATTTATTTCGCTCCCTACTGTTATAATGCTTGCCCTGGAGTGCCCCCAGTATTTATATCACCCCCCACTGTTATAATGTTCGCCCTGAAGTGCCTCCAGTTTTCATATAGCCCCCTACTGTTATAATGCTCGCCCTGAAGTGGCCCCAGTATTTATAATGACCCCTACTGTTATAATGTTCACCCTGAAGTGCCCCCAGTATTTATATCACCCCCCACTGTTATAATGTTCGCCCTGAAGTGCCTCCAGTATTTATATCACCCCCCACTGTTATAATATTCGCCCTGAAGTGCCTCCAGTATTTATATTGCCCCCTTCTGTTAGGGTCCATTCACACGTCCGTTGTTTCTTTCCTGATCTGTTCCGTTTTTTGCGGAACAGATCTGGACCAGTTCTGTACCCATTAATTTTCAATGGGTCCTGAAAAAAAACGGACAGCTCAGTGTCAGATTTTTTTTCAGGACCCCTTGAAAATGAATGGGTACAGAACTGGTCCAGATCTGTTCCGCAAAAAACGGAACAGATCAGGAAAGAAACAACGGACGTGTGAATGGACCCTTATAATGCTCTCCCCAGAAGTACCCCCAGTATTTATATTGCCCCCTACTGTTATAATGCTCTCCCCAGAAGTACCCTCAGTATTTATTTCGCCCCCTACTGTTATAATGCTCGCCCTGAAGTGCGCCCAGTATTCATATCGCCCCTACTGTTATAATGCTCGCCCTGAAGTTCCACCAGTATTTATAATGCCCCGTACTGTTATAATGTTCACCCTGAAGTGCCTCCAGTATTCATATCGCCCCCTACTGTTATAATGCTCCCCCTGAAGTGCCACCAGTATTTATACTGCCCCCTACTGTTATAATGCTCCCCCTGAAGTGCCTCCAGTATTCATATCGCCCCCTACTGTTATAATGCTCGCCCTGAAGTGCCCCCAGTATTTATAATGCCCCGTACTGTTATAATGCTCCCCCTGAAGTGCCCCCAGTATTTATAATGCCCCCTACTGTTATAATGCTCCCCCTGAAGTGCCCCCAGTATTTATAATGCCGTGTACTGTTATAATGCTCCCCCTGAAGTGCCCCCAGTATTTATAATGCCGTGTACTGTTATAATGCTCCCCCTGAAGTGCCCCCAGTATTTATAATGCCCCGTACTGTTATAATGTTCGGCAACTTGAGAGGAGGAAATGAAAACAAAGTTGCGGCACTCACCGAAGTGTATCAAAGGTGTTCTTTTATTGTGGCTTCCTTAGCAGGTAGCAGAAAGGATCCGGGGCGGACACATAGTTGCAAGCAGCGACGGCCGTTTCGCGCGCTAGGACGCGCTTCCTCAGGCCACTGATTACGTCATTGCGCATACGTGCGCTTTATGCGAAATGGGTGGGGGACGGCCGACGTCGTCAGCAAGTATCTCACTCCCACGGATGTGACGTGATAAAATTATTTTTTTTTCCATTTTCGGCTCAATTAACCATTGGATTGCATTTATACCTGTTGTTTTGTATGTAATTTTATCACGTCACATCCGTGGGAGTGAGATACTTGCTGACGACGTCGGCCGTCCCCCACCCATTTCGCATAAAGCGCACGTATGCGCAATGACGTAATCAGTGGCCTGAGGAAGCGCGTCCTAGCGCGCGAAACGGCCGTCGCTGCTTGCAACTATGTGTCCGCCCCGGATCCTTTCTGCTACCTGCTAAGGAAGCCACAATAAAAGAACACCTTTGATACACTTCGGTGAGTGCCGCAACTTTGTTTTCATTTCCTCCTCTCAAGTTGCCATTCGTCTACTACACATTATTCTCTGCAGAGCACCACGTGGAGAAGTGTTTTCTACTGCACCTGGCTCGGTCTAAACATGGCGTGATCAGTGTATGCAGTGCCGCCTGACTACTTTCCACGTCTCCCTCCATTTACTGTTATAATGTTCGCCCTGAAGTGCCCCCAGTATTTATAATGCCCCGTACTGTTATAATACTCACCCTGAAGTGCCCCCAGTATTTATAATGCCCCCTACTGTTATAATACTCGCCCTGAAGTTCCACCAGTATTTATAATGCCCCCTACTGTTATAATGCTCACCCTGAAGTGCCCCTAGTATTTATAATGCCCCGTACTGTTATAATGCTCGCCCTGAAGTGCGCCCAGTATTTATAATGCCCCCTACTGTTATAATGCTCACCCTGAAGTACCCCCAGTATTTATAATGCCCCGTACTGTTATAATGCTCGCCCTGAAGTGCGCCCAGTATTTATTTCGCCCCCTACTGTTATAATGCTCGCCTTGAAGTTCCACCAGTATTTATAATGCCCCCTACTGTTATAATGCTCTCCCTAGAGTTCCCCCAGTATTTATAATGCCCCGTACTGTTATAATGCTCACCCTGAAGTGCGCCCAGTATTTATATCACCCCCTACTGTTATAATGCTCGCCCTGAAGTTCCACCAGTATTTATAATGCCCCGTACTGTTATAATGCTCCCCCTGAAGTGCGCCCAGTATTTATAATGCCCCCTACTGTTATAATACTCGCCCTGAAGTTCCACCAGTATTTATATCACCCCCTACTGTTATAATGCTCGCCCTGAAGTTCCACCAGTATTTATAATGCCCCGTACTGTTATAATGCTCCCCCTGAAGTGCCCCCAGTATTTATAATGCCCCGTACTGTTATAATGCTCCCCCTGAAGTGCCCCCAGTATTTATAATGCCCCGTACTGTTATAATGCTCTCCTCTGCAGTGCCCCCTGTAGTTATATTCTTCCATTTTCTGTCCTCAGAAATTATAATTCCTCAGCCTCTCCGCCGCACAGTCCCATGTAAATAACATTTCCCTCCCTCTGCCGTAGAGTCCCATGTAAATATCATCACACCATCTCTCCAGCCCCTTCAAAATACAGTCCCATGTAAATAACATCACACCATCTATCCAGCCCCCTCCAATGTACAGTCCCACATAAATTACATCACCCCTCCCCAGCCACCTTCAACATACAGTCCCATGTAAATAACATCACTCCACCCCACTGTCCCATGTAAATAACTTCCCCTTCCGCCCTAACATACAGTGCCAGTAAAAATAACCACAACTCCCAGCATTGCTCTGCCTCTCCCTTCACTTCCCTCTCCTCATGTACAGACCTCAGCACAGCTTCTTCCCCAGTTCTTTACTGCCGTCCTCTCCTGCACTGGTCACATGATGGTGACATCATCGCAGGTCCTTTTCAGCTACTGCATTTAGAACTAATCAAATGACTGTGATGTCACCACAGGTCCTTCAGGTCTTCCAGGTCATTAGATTTTATTGTATTGCTGCCCTGAGGACTTACAGTTGTATCTAGCAGGCAGGACATTCGGGGCCTGGGACAAAACATCAGGGGCCCAGGCCCCGAATGTTTTAACCTAGCAATGCCCCTGGTCTACATGGGGTTTCTATACTGTCTACATGCAGTTTCTATAAGGTCTACATGGTGTTTCTATACAGTCTACATGGGGTCTCTATACTGTCTACATGTGGTCTCTATACAGTCTACATGGGGTCTCTATACTGTCTACATATGGTCTCTATACGGTCTACATGCAGTTTCTATACTTTCTACGTGGAGTTTCTATACGGTCTACATGTGATGTCTATATGGAGTTTCTATACAGTCTACATGGAGTTTCTATTTGGTCCACATATCGTTTCTATACAGTTTACATGCAGTTTCTATACGGTCTACATGGAGTTTTATATATGGTCTATATATAGTTTCTATGCTGTATATATGCAGTTTATATATGGTCTACATGTGGTCTCTATACGGCCTACATGTAGTTTCTATATGGTCTACATGTAGTTTCTATATGGTCTACATATACTTTTTATACGGTTTACATGCAGTTTCTATACAGTCTACATGGAGTTTCTATATGGTTTATATGGAGTTTCTATAGTTCTACATATAGTTTATATACTGTCTACATGCAGTTTCTTTAGGTCTACATGGATTTTCTATACTGTCTACATGTGGTCTCTATAAGTTCTACATGCAGTTTCTATATGGTCTACATGCAGTTTCTATACAGTCTACATATAGTTTCTATACGTTCTACATGGAGTTTCTTTACTGTCTACATGTGGTCTCTATACGGTCTACATGGAGTTTCTATATGGTCTACATGCAGTTTCTATATGGTATACATATAGTTTCTATACGTTCTACATGGAGTTTCTTTACTGTCTACATGTGGTCTCTATACGGTCTACATGGAGTTTCTATATGGTCTACATGCAGTTTCTATATGGTATACATATAGTTTCTATACTGTCTACATGGAGTTTCTATACGGTCTACATGGAGTATTATATGGTCTACTTGGAGTTTCTATACGGTTTACATGGGGTTTCTATACGGTCTACTTGTGGTCTCTATACGGTCTACATGCAGTTTCTATACGGTCTACATGCAGTTTCTATACAGTCTACATGCAGTTTCTATACGATCTACATGCAGTTTCTATACAGTCTACATGCAGTTTCTATATGATCTACATGGAGTTTCTATGCGGTCTATATACAGTTTCTATGCGGTCTATATACAGTTTCTATGCGGTCTATATACAGTTTCTATTTGGTCTACATGCATTTTCTATACGGTTTACATGCAGTTTCTATACGGTCAACATGCAGTTTCTATACGGTCTATATACAGTTTCTATGCGGTCTATATACAGTTTATATGCGGTCTATATACCGTTTCTATACAGTCTACATGGAGTTTCTTTACGGTCTACATGTGGTCTCTATACGGTCTGCATGGAGTTTCTATACGGTCTACATGGAGTTTCTATATGGCCTACATATAGTTTCTATACAGTTTGCATGCCGTTTCTACACGGTCTATATACAGTTTCTATGCGGTCTATAGGCAGTTTCTATACAGTCTACACAGAGTTTATATACGGTCTACATGTGGTCTCTATACGGTCTGAATGGAGTTTCTATACGGTTTACATGCAGTTTCTATATGGTCTATATACAGTTCCTTTATCTAAAGTACATGGAATAAAACCGCAACCTACTCGTGTAATTAACATGATGGAAGGAACATGCTACATTTTTGAGAAGCAGTCCTCATTAATGCTGTGTGTGACCACAGCCTTACAGCATTGCCCCTTTCCCTTTGAAGAAGGCACAGATGTTCTAGGGGGTCCAAATATTCCAGGACGTGACGTGTCAGATTATCAAATGCTCTGGATTATTGGATGTCATAGGGTATTCTGTGAAGTTTAGGGCAGAAAACCTAGCTGTTTCCTACTATCAGAATTTCTGGACTATCAGACTGAAAGGGCATTGGCGCACCTCTTACACCTCCAGGTGAGTGATAAAGGATAATATGATGCAGGATATTTACTCCCCATCTAAACAACACTTACGACTCGCCTTTAGTCAGTTTCTGTGCCCAGGGCACCCCTGAGGATGGGCCCCTGTGATGGCTCAGTAGGTGCTCCACTTCACATCAGGCCCATCTGCTGCCACTCTACACCGCGGTGCGAATCAAGGGTTAGAAACTGGTACTGCAAACCAGAACCATGGAAGGCTTTATAGTTGTAGAGACTGGAGCCAGTTGTATCTGGATCTTAGGTCTACAGCCCTGGCATCTGGGCAGTTCTCTGGTATGGCTGGTTTTCTGGTATGGACACTTCTCTGACATGGGCAGTTCACCTCTACGATCAGTTCTCTGATATGATCGGTTCTCTAGCATGGGCACCTCTCTGGTATGGTCTGTTCTTCTGTATGGTCGGTTCTCCAATATGGTCTGTTCTCTGGTAAGGTCTGCTCTCTGGTAGGTTGTTTCTCTGGTAGGTTATTTCTCTGGTATGGGAATTTGTCCGGTATGGCCAGTTCTCCAGTATAGTCAGTTTTCTGGTATGGTCTGTTCTCTCGTTTGATCAGTCCTCTGATATCGGTAGGTCTCTGGTATGGGCAGTTCTCTGGTGTGATCAGTTCTCTTATATGGTCAGGTCTTTGGTGTGGGCAGTTCTCTGGTATGATCAGTTCTCTAGTATGGTCTGTTCTCTGGTATGGTCAGTTCTCTGGTGTGATCAGTTCTCTGGTGTGATCAGTTCTCTGGTATGGTCAGTTCTCTGGTATGGTCTGTTCTCTCGTATAGTCTGTTCTCTGGTATGGGCAGTTCTCTGGTATGGTCAGTTCTCTGGTATAGTCAGTTCTCTGGTATAGTCTGTTCTCTGGTATAGTCTGTTCTCTGGTATGGTCGGTTCTCTGGTATGGTCAGTTCTCTGGTATAGTCTGTTCTCTGGTATAGTCTGTTCTCTGGTATGGTCAGTTCTCTGGTATGGTCTGTTCTCTGGTATGGTCAGTTCTCTGGTATGGTCTGTTCTCTGGTATAGTCTGTTCTCTGGTATGGGCAGTTCTCTGGTATGGGCAGTTCTCTGGTATAGTCTGTTCTTTGGTATGGTCTGTTCTCTGGTATGGTCAGTTCTCTGGTATGGTCTGTTCTCTGGTATAGTTGTTCTCTGGTATGGTCTGTTCTCTGGTATGGTCAGTTCTCTGGTATGGTCAGTTCTCTGGTATAGTCTGTTCTCTGGTATGGTCTGTTCTCTGGTATGGTCAGTTCTCTGGTATGGTCTGTTCTCTGGTATGGTCAGTTCGCTGGTATGGTCTGTTCTCTGGTATAGTCTGTTCTCTGGTATGGGCAGTTCTCTGGTATGGGCAGTTCTCTGGTATAGTCTGTTCTTTGGTATGGTCTGTTCTCTGGTATGGTCAGTTCTCTGGTATAGTTGTTCTCTGGTATGGTCTGTTCTCTGGTATGGTCAGTTCTCTGGTATGGTCAGTTCTCTGGTATAGTCTGTTCTCTGGTATGGTCTGTTCTCTGGTATGGTCAGTTCTCTGGTATAGTCTGTTCTCTGGTGTAATTTGTTCTCTGGTATGGTTTGTTCTCTGGTATGGTCTGTTCTCTGGTATGGTCTGTTCTCTGGTATGGTCAGTTCTTCTGTATGGTCGGTTCTCAGGTAAGGTCGGTTCTCTGGTACGGTTGTTTCTCTGGTATGGTAATTTCTCCGGTATGGCCAGTTCTCCAGTATGGTCAGTTTTCTGGTATGGTCAGTTTTCTGGTATGGTCAGTTCTCTGGTTTGATCAGTCCTCTGATATGGGTAGGTCTCTGGTATGGGCAGTTCTCTGGTGTGATCAGTTCTCTTATATGGTCAGGTCTTTGGTGTGGGCAGTTCTCTGGTGTGATCAGTTCTCTGGTATGGTCTGTTCTCTGGTATGGTCTGTTCTCTGGTATGGTCAGTTCTCTGGTATAGTCTGTTCTCTGGTATGGTCAGTTCTCTGGTGTGATCAGTTCTCTGGTGTGATCAGTTTTCTGGTATGGGCTGTTCTCTGGTATGGTCAGTTCTCTGGTGTGATCAGTTTTCTGGTGTGATCAGTTCTCTGGTATGGTCTGTTCTCTGGTATAGTCTGTTCTCTGGTATGGTCTGTTCTCTGGTATGGTCAGTTCTCTGGTATGGTCTGTTCTCTGGTATGGTCTGTTCTCTGGTATGGTCACTTCTCTGGTATAGTCTGTTCTCTGGTATAGTCTGTTCTCTGGTATGGTCTGTTCTCTGGTATGGTCAGCTCTCTGGTATGGTCAGTTCTCTGGTGTGATCAGTTCTCTGGTATGGTCTTTTCTCTGGTATGGTCTGTTCTCTGGTATGCTCTGTTCCCTGGTATGGTCTGTTCTCTGGTATGGTCTGTTCTCTGGTATGGTCTGTTCTCTGGTATGGTCTGTTCTCTGGTATGGTCTGTTCTCTGGTATGGTCAGTTCTCTGGTATGGTCAGCTCTCTGGTATGGTCAGTTCTCTGGTGTGATCAGTTCTCTGGTATGGTCTGTTCTCTGGTATGGTCTGTTCTCTGGTATGGTCAGTTCTCTGGTATGGTCAGTTCTCTGGTATGGTCAGTTCTCTGGTATGGTCAGTTCTCTGGTATGGTCTGTTATCTGGTATAGTCAGCTCTCTGGTATGGTCAGTTCTCTGGTATGGTCTGTTCTCTGGTATAGTCAGCTCTCTGGTATGGTCAGTTCTCTGGTATGGTCACTTCTCTGGTATAGTCTGTTCTCTGGTATGGTCTGTTCTCTGGTATGGTCTGTTCTCTGGTATGGTCTGTTCTCTGGTATGGTCAGCTCTCTGGTATGGTCAGTTCTCTGGTGTGATCAGTTCTCTGGTATGGCCTTTTCTCTGGTATGGTCTGTTCTCTGGTATAGTCAGCTCTCTGGTATGGTCAGTTCTCTGGTATGGTCAGTTCTCTGGTATGGTCTGTTCTCTGGTATGGTCTGTTCTCTGGTATAGTCTGTTCTCTGGTATGGTCTGTTCTCTGGTATAGTCTGTTCTCTGGTATGGTCAGTTCTCTGGTATGGTCTGTTCTCTGGTATAGTCAGCTCTCTGGTATGGTCAGTTCTCTGGTATGGTCACTTCTCTGGTATAGTCTGTTCTCTGGTATGGTCTGTTCTCTGGTATGGTCTGTTCTCTGGTATGGTCTGTTCTCTGGTATGGTCAGCTCTCTGGTATGGTCAGTTCTCTGGTGTGATCAGTTCTCTGGTATGGCCTTTTCTCTGGTATGGTCTGTTCTCTGGTATAGTCAGCTCTCTGGTATGGTCAGTTCTCTGGTATGGTCAGTTCTCTGGTATGGTCTGTTCTCTGGTATGGTCTGTTCTCTGGTATAGTCTGTTCTCTGGTATGGTCTGTTCTCTGGTATAGTCTGTTCTCTGGTATGGTCGGTTCTCTGGTATGGTCGGTTCTCTGGTATGGTCTGTTCTCTGGTATGGTCAGTTCTCTAGTATGGTCTGTTCTCTGGTATGGTCTGTTCTCTGGTATGGTCTGTTCGCTGGTATGGTCTGTTCTCTGGTATGCTCTGTTCTCTGGTATGCTCTGTTCTCTGGTATAGTCTGTTCTCTGGTATAGTCTGTTCTCTGGTATGGTCGGTTCTCTGGTATGGTCTGTTCTCTGGTATGGTCTGTTCTCTGGTATGGTCTGTTCTCTGGTATGGTCAGTTCTCTGGTATGGTCTGTTCTCTGGTATGGTCGGTTCTCTGGTATGGTCTGTTCTCTGGTATAGTCTGTTCTCTGGTATGGTCAGTTCTCTGGTATGGTCTGTTCTCTGGTATGGTCTGTTCTCTGGTATGGTCTGTTCTCTGGTATGGTCAGTTCTCTGGTATGGTCAGTTCTCTGGTATGGTCTGTTCTCTGGTATGGTCAGTTCTCTGGTATGGTCTGTTCTCTGGTATGGTCAGTTCTCTGGTATGGTCTGTTCTCTGGTATGGTCTGTTCGCTGGTATGGTCTGTTCTCTGGTGTGGGTAGTTTGCTTTCCAGAGGAGATAAGTGTCTGCTGGCATGTGCCGCAAAAACCCATAGGAGGACAGAGGACTAAGCCAGTGAAATAAGATGGCTGTAGACAAGCTGCCTCCTCAGGTATCTTACTGGGCAGTCAGGATAATGCATCAGAGGCAGAGCAAGAGGACAGGTGTAGAAGAGTTTCTGCATTTTATTGAAGTCTGATGTAGCATTGTTGAACCCTGAATAACTTGGTGGGAAGACATCATCACTTCACACGCCTCGCCAACTTGAGAAGCAGAAGAAAATAAGTTGACCAGAGGAGGGGAGCAAGTCCGCTACACAGAGCTGGATCCAGGACAGGTACACAAATTTACTGCAGAATTCTGAGAACTGACTCCTATCTAGATTTGGCAAGGAATCTATGAAGAGGACTTTTACTCTTGGAGACCATATAACCCGCATTTCTCCTGAGTACCCAGTTTTGGTTTTGGGTCTTCAGGATTTTTAGTATTGTGCCTGTGATTCCTGTGATTGTCTCCCTGTTGCTGCAGGTCCTCCTCTTCTCCACATGTTCCACCATAAATGTCTGGAGCTACAGTCTTAGTCTTATTCAGTCCAGAATGTGGTAAAGCTTCAGTCCTGTTGTTTGTGCATCAAGTAGAAGATCCATCTAGATTTGGTCAATGATCAGAGACATCTGGCAACAGAAATTACTGGAGCCTGGACAATACTGATTTCTGTAGACACATCATGACATGAGGAGATCTCTTCTAGTTCTCACTTTCTTCTACCAAGTATTGGGCCACCTTGTGTCACAGGAGAAAGGACTCTACTGCTTCAACATGCTTCATATCTCTGCTGATGTATGAAGGGTTTTCTCCTGATATTAATACTATCCTCCCCAAAGACGTGATAAATATATGTGGTTTGGAGACTTGACAACCTGACCTACGACTTTGGGGCTACACTGTCAATAGTCACATCAATCATGAGAGGGAGGAGGAGCTCACATGGACATCTAGGAGTAGTCACATCATGTGACTGCTGGTGGCATGGACATGATGCTGCAGTGCGTTATGGAAGAGCAAAGGTCAGTTGTGCACTGAGATGTTATAATTAATGGGGGGATTGTCTGCCGGGCGCCGCTGATCTTCTTAGTACTGCTCCTGACCTAGAGGAGAGTGACCCAGAATACATCAGTCGTCCACATATACACTGCGTGCAGAATTATTAGGCAAATGAGTATTTTGACCACATCATCCTCTTTATGCATGTTGTCTTACTCCAAGCTGTATAGGCTCGAAAGCCTACTACCAATTAAGCATATTAGGTGATGTGCATCTCTGTAATGAGAAGGGGTGTGGTCTAATGACATCAACACCCTATATTAGGTGTGCATAATTATCAGGCAACTTCCTTTCCTTTGGCAAAATGGGTCAAAAGAAGGACTTGACAGGCTCAGAAAAGTCAAAAATAGTGAGATATCTTGCAGAGGGATGCAGCACTCTTAAAATTGCAAAGCTTCTGAAGCGTGATCATCGAACAATCAAGCGTTTCATTCAAAATAGTCAACAGGGTCGTGTTGGAAAAACCAAGGCGCAAAATAACTGCCCATGAACTGGGAAAAGTCAAGCGTGCAGCTGCCAAGATGCCACTTGCCACCAGTTTGGCCATATTTCAGAGCTGCAACATCACTGGAGTGCCCAAAAGAACAAGGTGTGCAATTCTCAGAGACATGGCCAAGGTAAGAAAGGCTGAAAGACGACCACCACTGAACAAGACACACAAGCTGAAACGTCAAGACTGGGCCAAGAAATATCTCAAGACTGATTTTTCTAAGGTTTTATGAACTGATGAAATGAAAGTGAGTCTTGATGGGCCAGATGGATGGGCCCGTGGCTGGATTGGTAAAGGGCAGAGAGCTCCAGTCCGACTCAGACGCCAGCAAGGTGGAGGTGGAGTACTGGTTTGGGCTGGTATCATCAAAGATGAGCTTGTGGGGCCTTTTCGGGTTGAGGATGGAGTCAAGCTCAACTCCCAGTCCTACTGCCAGTTTCTGGAAGACACCTTCTTCAAGCAGTGGTACAGGAAGAAGTCTGCATCCTTCAAGAAAAACATGATTTTCATGCAGGACAATGCTCCATCACACGCGTCCAAGTACTCCACAGCGTGGCTGGCAAGAAAGGGTATAAAAGAAGAAAATCTAATGACATGGCCTCCTTGTTCACCTGATCTGAACCCCATTGAGAACCTGTAGTCCATCATCAAATGTGAGATTTACAAGGAGGGAAAACAGTACACCTCTCTGAACAGTGTCTGGGAGGCTGTGGTTGCTGCTGCACGCAATGTTGATGGTGAACAGATCAAAACACTGACAGAATCCATGGATGGCAGGCTTTTGAGTGTCCTTGCAAAGAAAGGTGGCTATATTGGTCACTGATTTGTTTTTGTTTTGTTTTTGAATGTCAGAAATGTATATTTGTGAATGTTGAGATGCTATATTGGTTTCACTGGTAAAAATAAATAATTGAAATGGGTATATATTTGTTTTTTGTTAAGTTGCCTAATAATTATGCACAGTAATAGTCACCTGCACACACAGATATCCCCCTAAAATAGCTAAAACTAAAAACAAACTAAAAACTACTTCCAAAAATATTCAGCTTTGATATTAATGAGTTTTTTGGGTTCATTGAGAACATGGTTGTTGTTCAATAATAAAATTAATCCTCAAAAATACAACTTGCCTAATAATTCTGCACTCCCTGTATATATAGATCTCCACAATGACCTCTTACAGTACAGACCTCCGCAGTGTGACCGCTCTTACAGTACAGACCTCCGCAGTGTGAGCGCTCTTACAGTACAGACCTCCGCAGTGTGACCGCTCTTACAGTACAGACCTCCGCAGTGTGACCGCTCTTACAGTACAGACCTCCGCAGTGTGACCGCTCTTACAGTACAGACCTCCGCAGTGTGAGCGCGCTTACAGTACAGACCTCCGCAGTGTGACCGCTCTTACAGTACAGACCTCCGCAGTGTGACCGCTCTTACAGTACAGACCTCCGCAGTGTGAGCGCTCTTACAGTACAGACCTCCGCAGTGTGACCGCTCTTACAGTACAGACCTCCGCAGTGTGACCGCTCTTACAGTACAGACCTCCGCAGTGTGACCGCTCTTACAGTAGACCTCCGCAGTGTGAGCGCTCTTACAGTACAGACCTCCGCAGTGTGACCGCTCTTACAGTACAGACCTCCGCAGTGTGACCGCTCTTACAGTACAGACCTCCGCAGTGTGAGCGCTCTTACAGTACAGACCTCCGCAGTGTGACCGCTCTTACAGTACAGACCTCCGCAGTGTGACCGCTCTTACAGTACAGACCTCCGCAGTGTGACCGCTCTTACAGTACAGACCTCCGCAGTGTGACCGCTCTTACAGTACAGACCTCCGCAGTGTGAGCGCTCTTACAGTACAGTCCTCCGCAGTGTGACCGCTCTCACAGTACAGTCCTCCGCAGTGTGACCGCTCTTACAGTACAGACCTCCGCAGTGTGACCGCTCTTACAGTACAGACCTCCGCAGTGTGACCGCTCTTACAGTACAGACCTCCGCAGTGTGACCGCTCTTACAGTACAGACCTCCGCAGTGTGAGCGCTCTTACAGTACAGACCTCCGCAGTGTGACCGCTCTTACAATACAGACCTCCACGGTGTGAGCGCTCTTACAGTACAGACCTCCGCAGTGTGACTGCTCTTACAGTACAGACCTCCGCAGTGTGACCGCTCTTACAGTACAGACCTCCGCAGTGTGACCGCTCTTACAGTACAGACCTCCGCAGTGTGACCGCTCTTACAGTACAGACCTCCGCAGTGTGACCGCTCTTACAGTACAGACCTCCGCAGTGTGACCGCTCTTACAGTACAGACCTCCGCAGTGTGACCGCTCTTACAGTACAGACCTCCGCAGTGTGACCGCTCTTACAGTACAGACCTCCGCAGTGTGACCGCTCTTACAGTACAGACCTCCGCAGTGTGACCGCTCTTACGGTACAGACCTCCGCAGTGTGACCGCTCTTACGGTACAGACCTCCGCAGTGTGACCGCTCTTACAGTACAGACCTCCGCAGTGTGACCGCTCTTACAGTACAGACCTCCGCAGTGTGACCGCTCTTACAGTACAGACCTCCGCAGTGTGAGCGCTCTTACAGTACAGACCTCCGCAGTGTGACCGCTCTTACAGTACAGACCTCCGCAGTGTGACCGCTCTTACAGTACAGACCTCCGCAGTGTGACCGCTCTTACAGTACAGACCTCCGCAGTGTGAGCGCTCTTACAGTACAGACCTCCGCAGTGTGACCGCTCTTACAGTACAGACCTCCGCAGTGTGACCGCTCTTACAGTACAGACCTCCGCAGTGTGACCGCTCTTACAGTACAGACCTCCGCAGTGTGACCGCTCTTACAGTACAGACCTCCGCAGTGTGACCGCTCTTACAGTACAGACCTCCGCAGTGTGACCGCTCTTACAGTACAGACCTCCGCAGTGTGACCGCTCTTACGGTACAGACCTCCGCAGTGTGACCGCTCTTACAGTACAGACCTCCGCAGTGTGACCGCTCTTACAGTACAGACCTCCGCAGTGTGACCGCTCTTACAGTACAGACCTCCGCAGTGTGACCGCTCTTACAGTACAGACCTCCGCAGTGTGACCGCTCGCTCTTACAGTAGAGACCGCCGCAGTGTGACCGCTCCTCCTTCTTCTATTAGACAGCCTGTCTTCTGTTGCTGTGCTGTCTCTTTCCTGTCTGCGGGTAGCTGCGGACATATGATGTTTGGGGCAGTATTTCCAGCTTTAGCTGCAGCTGTCTGGCACTGGTTGTCATGTACTCGTCAGTCTTTTCATGCTCTTGTCTCTGTTCACACGACGTGTATTCTCTTCTGCAGTAATTCGGGGCTGACTCGTAGATTTCCGCTGGTGAGGTGTCACAGGTTTGCGGTTTGTACTGCTCCGCGAGGATCTGCCCTGTGGTCACTCAGTGTCGCCCTCCTCGTGTTCTCCACCTGTACGGGCTGACCGGCCACTTACCTCCACTGTGGCACCAAAAATCCATCATGGAAAATTCCAGTACCGGAGATTGGAGGCCGGAGTCAGTCCCGCTGGACGGAGCGTGTAGTCCGATTTTAGTTTAGAAAATCCATGTGAATAAAGTGTCATCCGGCAACTTCATAGCGGCAAACTCTATACTGTATGTGTGTACATAGTGTGTGTATATGTGTGTACATAGTGTGTGTATATGTGTGTACATAGTAGTGTGTATATGTGTGTACATAGTGTGTGTATATGTGTGTACATAGTAGTGTGTATATGTGTGTACATAGTGTGTGTATATGTGTGTACATAGTGTGTGTATATGTGTGTGTACATAGTGTGTGTATATGTGTGTACATAGTGTGTGTATATGTGTGTACATAGTGTGTGTATATGTTTGTACATAGTGTGTGTATATGTGTGTACATAGTGTGTGTATATGTGTGTACATAGTAGTGTGTATATGTGTGTACATAGTGTGTGTATATGTGTGTACATAGTGTGTGTATATGTGTGTGTACATAGTGTGTGTATATGTGTGTACATAGTGTGTGTATATGTTTGTACATAGTGTGTGTATATGTGTGTACATAGTGTGTGTATATGTGTGTACATAGTAGTGTGTATATGTGTGTACATAGTGTGTGTATATGTGTGTACATAGTGTGTGTATATGTGTGTACATAGTGTGTGTATATGTGTGTGTACATAGTGTGTGTATATGTGTGTACATAGTCGTGTGTATATAGTCGTGTGTATATGTGTGTACATAGTCGTGTGTATATGTGTGTACATAGTGTGTGTATATGTGTGTACATAGTGTGTGTATATGTGTGTACATAGTGTGTGTATATGTGTGTACATAGTGTGTGTATATGTGTGTACATAGTGTGTGTATATGTGTGTACATAGTGTGTGTATATGTGTGTACATAGTAGTGTGTA
Source organism: Bufo bufo (assembly GCF_905171765.1). NCBI lineage: Eukaryota > Metazoa > Chordata > Amphibia > Anura > Bufonidae > Bufo > Bufo bufo. Next base: position 839,285,744 of record NC_053389.1, on the reverse strand, counting down.
TATGTGTGTACATAGTGTGTGTATATGTGTGTACATAGTGTGTGTATATGTGTGTACATAGTGTGTGTATATGTGTGTGTACATAGTGTGTGTATATGTGTGTACATAGTCGTGTGTATATAGTCGTGTGTATATGTGTGTACATAGTCGTGTGTATATGTGTGTACATAGTGTGTGTATATGTGTGTACATAGTGTGTGTATATGTGTGTACATAGTGTGTGTATATGTGTGTACATAGTGTGTGTATATGTGTGTACATAGTGTGTGTATATGTGTGTACATAGTGTGTGTATATGTGTGGACATAGTGTGTGTATATGTGTGTACATAGTGTGTGTATATGTGTGTGTACATAGTGTGTGTATATGTGTGTACATAGTGTGTGTATATGTGTGGACATAGTGTGTGTATATGTGTGTACTTAGTGTACACACATATACACACACTATGTACACACATATACACACACTATATACACACATATACACACACTATGTACACACATATACACACACTATGTACACACACATATACACACACTATGTACACACATATACACACACTATGTACACACATATACACACACTAAGTACACACATATACACACACTATGTACACACATATACACACACTAAGTACACACATATACACACACTATGTACACACATATACACACACTATGTACACACATATACACACACTATGTACACACATATATACACATCTATGTACACACATATACACACACTATGTACACACATATACACACACTATGTACACACATATACACACACACTATGTACACACATATACACACACTATGTACACACATATACACACACTATGTACACACATATACACACACTATGTACACACATATACACACACTATGTACACACATATACACACTATGTACACACATATACACACACTATGTACACACACATATACACACACTATGTACACACACATATACACACACTATGTACACACATATACATACACTATGTACACACATATACACACACTATGTACACACATATACACACACTATGTACACACATATACACACACTATGTACACACATATACACACACTATGTCCACACATATACACACACTATGTACACACATATACACACACTATGTACACACACATATACACACACTATGTACACACATATACACACACTATGTCCACACATATACACACACTATGTACACACATATACACACACTATGTACACACACATATACACACACTATGTACACACATATACACACACTATGTACACACATATACACACACTAAGTACACACATATACACACACTATGTACACACATATACACACACTAAGTACACACATATACACACACTATGTACACACATATACACACACTATGTACACACATATACACACACTATGTACACACATATATACACATCTATGTACACACATATACACACACTATGTACACACATATACACACACTATGTACACACATATACACACACACTATGTACACACATATACACACACTATGTACACACATATACACACACTATGTACACACATATACACACACTATGTACACACATATACACACACTATGTACACACATATACACACTATGTACACACATATACACACACTATGTACACACACATATACACACACTATGTACACACACATATACACACACTATGTACACACATATACACACACTAAGTACACACATATACACACACTATGTACATAGTCGTGTGTACATGTGTGTACATAGTGTGTGTATATGTGTGTACATAGTGTGTGTATATGTGTGTACATAGTGTGTGTATATGTGTGTGTACATAGTGTGTGTATATGTGTGTACATAGTAGTGTGTATATGTGTGTACTTAGTGTGTGTATATGTGTGTACATAGTGTGTGTATATGTTTGTACATAGTGTGTGTATATGTGTGTACATAGTGTGTGTGTATATATGTGTGTACATAGTGTGTGTATATGTATGTACATAGTAGTGTGTATATGTGTGTACATAGTGTGTGTACATGGTAGTGTGTACATGTGTGTACATAGTGTGTGTATATGTATGTACATAGATGTGTGTATATGTGTGTACATAGTCGTGTGTATATGTGTGTACATAGTGTGTGTATATGTGTGTGTACATAGTCGTGTGTACATGTGTGTACATAGTGTGTGTATATGTGTGTACATAGTGTGTGTATATGTGTGTACATAGTGTGTGTATATGTGTGTACATAGTGTGTGTATATGTGTGTGTACATAGTGTGTGTATATGTGTGTACATAGTAGTGTGTATATGTATGTACATAGATGTGTGTATATGTGTGTACATAGTCGTGTGTATATGTGTGTACTTAGTGTGTGTATATGTGTGTACATAGTGTGTGTATATGTTTGTACATAGTGTGTGTATATGTGTGTACATAGTGTGTGTGTATATGTGTGTACATAGTGTGTGTATATGTATGTACATAGTAGTGTGTATATGTGTGTACATAGTGTGTGTACATGGTAGTGTGTATATGTGTGTACATAGTGTGTGTATATGTGTGTACTTAGTGTGTGTATATGTGTGTACATAGTAGTGTGTATATGTATGTACATAGATGTGTGTATATGTGTGTACATAGTCGTGTGTATATGTGTGTACATAGTCGTGTGTATATAGTCGTGTGTATATGTGTGTACATAGTCGTGTGTATATGTGTGTACATAGATGTGTGTATATGGTGAACAGTCATTTGGATAGGTTCTTCTCTTGTTTCTGGGTTGGTCTGGAGGAGCTGCAGGTTTCGATGGTTTTCTTCTTCTTTTTCTGGTGTCCTCATACATTAGACATCTTCCCCTCCCCCACCATCAGCAGCAGCCTCTCCTCCATCCTCACACCCCCTCCCCGTTCTTCCATCTTCTTCCATTCCTGCTTCTGCTCTCAGATCAGTCGGTGTTTTCATCTGGTGAAGGGTCGGGGTCTATTTCATTAATGGACATCATATACTTCAGGATAGGAGCGTCGGTGTACTGGGGGGCTTTACAGGTCATTACCGACACTCTGCCCGGTCTTCTCCAGTCCTTGGACTATGTGTCCCTCACATCCCATTACTTGCTCTGCTGCAACCCTTCAGACCACAACCTGCTCCAATAGGATGATAACCAGTAGCTAGCCATACACATTACTGAAACGAGGTCCAGCTGACAGTCATTCCTCCGAACCCTCCCACCCCACATCCATGCTGGGCTTGGCTGAGTGTATGTGTCTTCTCAAAGGGCAGAGAGAAATAAACTGCTGTCATACCCCTCTGTCCCCCTCCAAATTACTCTGTCCTCCTGACTCTTTCGTACCCTCGAGACTCCTCTGTGTCTCATTCTGTCCCCTCCAGACTCCTCTGTATTCCTCCAGATCCATCTGTCCTCTCCCAGAACCCTCTGTCCTCCTCCAGACCCCTCTGTCCTTCTCCAGACCCCTCAGTTCTCCTCCAGACCTCCCAGTCTGCTTTAAGATGAACATGCAGGGTCAGCTGAGCATGTATATAGTGGAGTCAGTAGTTGGCCACCATTAGTTTGTGTTGCAGTCAGTTGCTTCTTAATCTGGTAGAAGCCCGAAGTCCTCCTCCTCTTCCAGACTCCTCAGCTGTCTTCCATGCTCATCTCTCATCTTCTTGGCTCTCGGTCCTATTCCAGACTCCTCTGTATTCCTCCAGACCCCTCTGTCCTCCTCCAGATCCATCTGTCCTCTTCCAGATCCCTCTGTCCTCCCTCCAGACCCTTCTTTCATCCTCCAGACCCCTCTGTCTTCTTCCAGACCCCTCTGTCCTCCTCCAGACCCCTCAGTTCTCCTTCAGACCTCAGTCCTCCTCCATACCCCTCTGTCCTCCTCCAGATCCCTCTGTCCTCCTCCAGGTGCCATTGTCCTTCTCCAAACTCCTCTGTCCTCTTCCAGACCCCTCTGTCCTCCTCCAGAACCCTCTGTCCTCCTCCAGACCCTTCAGCTGTCCTCCAGGCTCATCTTTCCTCTGTCCTCTTTCAGACTACTCTGTATTCTTCCAGACCGCTCTGTCCTCTTCCAGGTCCTTCTGTCCTCCTCTCAGCCCCTCTGTCCTCCTCGACACTCCTGTGTCCTCTTACAGACTCTTCTATCCTCCTCCAGACTCCTCTGTTCTCTTCCAGACCCCCCTGTCCATCCCCAGACCCCCCCCCCTGTCCATCCCCAGACCCCTTTTTCTTTTTCCAGACCCTTCTGTCCATCCCCAGACCCCTTTTTCTGTTTCCAGACCCTTCTGACCTCTTCCAGACCTCTCAGTCCTCCTTCAGAACCCCTCTGTCCTCTTCCAGACTCCTCAGCCCTCTTCCAGACTCTGTCCTCTTCCAGGAACCCCTGTCCTCTTCTATGCTCCTCAGTCCTCTTCCAGGAACCCCTGTCCTCTTCTATGCTCCTCAGTCCTCTTCCAGACCACTCTGTCTACCTCCAGGCTCCTCTGTCTTCCTCCAGGCTCCTCTGTCCTCCTTCAAGCCTCTCTGTCCTCCTTCAGACTCCCGTATCCCCCTCTAGTCCCCTCTATCCTCTTCCAGACCCGTCTGTCCCCCTCCAGTGCCCTCTGTCCTCCTTCAGGCCCCTCTGTCCTCCTTCAGGACCCTCCATCCTCTTTAAGGCCCCTCTGTCCGCTTTCAGGTCCCTCTGTCCTCCTCCACACCTCTCTTACCTCCTCCAGACCCCCCATATCCTCTTCCAGGCTCCTCTGTCCTCTTCCAGGCTCCTCTGTCTTCTACTAGGCTCCTCAGTCCTCTTCCAGCCACCTCTGTCTTCTTCCATGGGGTCGGTCAATGATCTAATATGTGTGGTGCATTCGTGATTCTCCAACCTGCGTGCCACTGCTAGATGGGTCTGGAGGACAGAAAGCTTTCCGGAAGGGGTTTAATACCTCTGGTATATGGTGGAGTCAGTAGTTGTCCACCATTAGTTAGTGTTGCAGTTAGTGGCTCTTTAATCTGGTGGTAGTCTAAGGTCCACCTCCAGACCCCAATGTCCTCTTCCAGACCTCTTTGTCCTCTTCCAAACCACTCAGTCCTCCTCCAGACTTCTCTGTCCTCCCTCCAGACCCCTCTGTCCTCTTTCAGGCTCCTCTGTCCTCTTCCAGACCCCTCTGTCCTCCTCCAGACCCCTCTTTCCTCCTCCAGACCACTTTGTCCTCTTCCAAACCCCTTAGTCCTCCTCCAGATTCCTATGTCATCTTTCAGGCTCATCTGTTCTCTTCCAGGCCCCTCTGTCCTCTTTTAGGCTCCTCAGTCCTCTTCCAGACTCCTCTGTTCTCCTCCAGGCCACTCTGTCTTCCTCCAGGCCCCTTTGTCTTCCTCTAAGCCCTTCTGTCCTTCTCCAGGCCCTTATGTCCTCCTCCAGACTCCTGTATCCTCCTTCAGGCCCCTCTGTCCTCCTCCACATCCCTCTGTCCTCCTCCACACCCATCTGTCATTCTCCAAACCCCTCTGTCTTCTTCCAGATCCCTCTCTCCTCCTCCAGGGCCCTCTGTTCTCCAGGCTCTTCTGTCATTCTCCAGGCCATTCTGTTCTTCTCCAGACCCCTGTGTCCTCCTTCAGACCCCTCTTTCTTCCTCCAGGCCCCCCTGTCTTCCTCCAGGCCCCTCTGTCCTCCTCCTCACCCTTCTGTCTCCTCCTTCAGGCCCCTCTGTCCTCCTCCACACCCCTCTGTCGTCCTCCAAACCCCTCTGTCTTCTTCCAGACCCCTCTTTCCTCCTCCAGGGCCCTCTGTTCTCGAGTCCCATATGTTATTCTCCAGGCCCTTCTTTCCTTCTCCAGACCCTTGTGTCCTCCTCCAGACCCCTCAGTCCTCTTTCAAGCTCCTCTGTCCTCTTCTAGGCTCCTCAGTCCTCTTCCAGTCCCCTCTGTCTTCCTCCATGGGGTCGGTTGATGATTTAATATGTGTGGTGTATTCGTGATTCTCTAACCTGCCAAATGGGTCTGGAGGACAGATGAACATGCATGGTCGGCTGAGCCAGTTGTGTGTGTATATGGTGGAGTCATGAGTTGGCCACCATTAGTTTGTGTTGCAGTCAGTTGCTCCTTAATCTGGTGGAAGTCCGAGGTCTCTCCAGTCCGCAGGCTGAATATCCGCCCCACCTGGGAGATCTCGGGGTGACTGATGTGGAACACTACCATAGAAATGCTAATAGGAACAACCGTGAACAGCTAATGAGCCCCTACATACCTCCTTTGCAGCCTCTCCTGTACACGTCTCCCTCCTTCCTCTGGTTAGTAGGCAGCCCCCCGCTCGATCCCCCTCCGTCTCCCGCACATCCACTAATTATAAGTTTGTTTCTGTAATTGTCGGATTGCAGACTATAAACAGAAGGACAAGTTTAATGAAGTAAATGTTCCTGTTATTATGATCAGGAAGAGCGGGGGGGGATGGAGACGGCAGAGCGACGAGGTGGAGGGCGGCTGATGTACAGGTTCATCCCTGACTGCTCCGAGCCTCATTAGAAGAACGCCTCAGAATGTTCCTAGCACAGGAAAGTGTAAATCCTGTGACACAAAGTGATGGCGATGACACTGATCAGGGTGACGACGTGTACGGCGCTCACAGTGCACTGGACGGCTGGCGGCAGATCTCGCTCCCCGACCACTTCTCTCTCTGACGTTGACTCGTCCTCTTGTCTCATTCCAGGTTCTTCGATGTCCTACTTGAGGAGATCTGGCGGTAGCTGTGCCCGGCTCAGAGATGGAACGTAACAGAGCGGTGGCCCCGACTCCCGTCCTGCAGATGTCTGCCACTCTTCCCTCCGCTACAGTTGGATGAGAGTGTGGTATCCCGATATGTGTGCCACGTCTCTCCTGGCGTGGTCGTCCACATCCATGACCCTGTCACGCTGACCCTTCTAGCTGAATTGGATTCTATTTTTTTGCCTTTTTTACTTCGTCTGAATTTTTTTATCTTTTTGGGGTAAATTTTCAGTTTTTTTTTTTGCCTTTTCTTCTGAAAGTTTTCTTTCTCGGGCAAGAGTGTTTCTGCCGCCATCTTGCTGCATTCTCCCTGATGGCGCCAGATCTCCGGGCTCCGCTGATGCTGTGGCTCCTAGCCGCGTGTCCTGCGGCAGGGCAGAAAGTGGACGAGAAATATCCGGTAGTGAACACCAACTATGGGAAACTGCGTGGAGTGAAGAAGGATCTAAATAACGAGATCCTGGGCCCGGTGGTGCAGTATTTGGGGATCCCTTATGCCACCCCTCCCATCGGAGAGCGCAGGTTCCAGCCGCCCGAAGCCCCGGCGTCCTGGACCGAGATTAGGAACGCTACAACCTTTGCCCCCGTGTGTCCACAAAACCTACATGGAATGTTACCCGGGATCATGCTGCCTCTGTGGTTCACCGAGAACATGGACGTGGTGGCCGGATATGTACAAAACCAGAGCGAAGACTGCCTGTACCTCAACATCTACGTCCCCCTGGAAGACGGTGAGCACATATGTGTAGTCATGTGCACGTGATGTGACCGTGTAGCTCTACAGCTCTGCTATACCCACTGCTCACACACACTGCGGAGAGGAGTAAGTGCCGAGGAAACTGCCACATAAACATCATATAACGTCCAGACACCATATCCGTAGAGGCAGGTGAACGGGTGACCAATGTAGAAAGTGTATGTGACCGCCACACACCTGAATATACATAGCGGGGTACACTACTATATACAGCCTGTGACAACCCCTCGCACATGATACACAGGCAGGTTGTCAGCAGTAATAGATGGTCCTGTAGTATAAGGTGTGTGATCTCATGTCTGATCACATGTCAGTATATCAGTGATGTCATCAGCAGGGGGCGGGGCTGTGACTACCTCTCAGACAGGATATACAGGCAGGTTGTCAGCAGTAATAGATGTTCCTGTAGTATAAGGTGTGTGATCTCATGTCTGATCACATGTCATTATATCAGTGATGTCATCAGCAGGGGGCGGGGCTGTGACTACCTCTCAGACAGGATATACAGGCAGGTTGTCAGCAGTAATAGATGCTCCTGTAGTATAAGGTGTGTGATCTCATGTCTGATCACATGTCATTATATCAGTGATGTCATCAGCAGGGGGCGGGGCTGTGACTACCTCTCAGACCTGATATACAGGCAGGTTGTCAGCAGTGATAGCGGTAGTATGTGGTGTGGATGCAGTCCTGATGTCTGGGATGACGGGTATAATACAGTAAATGCTTTAATATCTGCGGCTGATCTGCGGGGGGGGGGTTTGTTGGGTCATGTGACTTCTGGAGAAGGTTTTTTAATTACATTCAGTCCCCTGGGAGAGGTTTTTGCTGCTGCGGTAGAATCGCTGGACATTTCAGGCAGTCAGCACATTCCCAGATTATTCCTTAGTATGAAGAGACAGCAGCTCTCTATATGACCATAAGTATGTGCCCTCTCCATGTGCCCATCCCTTCATTACTGACTCAGGCCTCTTGCACACGAACGTTGTGTGCCCGTGGCCATACTGTGGCCCGCATATGGCGGGTCTGCAATACACCGGCAACGGCCCGTGTGCACTCCGCATCACGGATGCGGACCCATTCATTTGAATGGGTCCGCAATCACGGAGATGCGGAACGGAAGCACGGATCGGAACCCCACGGAAGCACTACGGAGTAAGGGGTGTTCTGGTGAGGAGGTCTGCTGGTGAGGAGATCTGTTGCTGAGGAGGTCTGCTGGTGAGGGGTGTTCTGGTGAGGAGGTCTGCTGGTTAGGAGATCTGCTGCTGAGGAGGTCTGCTGGTGAGGGGTGTTCTGGTGAGAACATCTCCTAGTGAGGAGGTTTTCTGGTGAGGAGTTCAGCTGGTAAGGGGTTCTGCTAGTGGAGGGTCTGCTGATGAGATGTCCTGGTCAGGAGATTTCCTAGTGAGGTGTCTGCTGGTGAGGAGGTCTGCTGGTGAGGGGTGTTCTGGTGAGGAGATCTGCTGGTGAGGGGTGTTCTGGTGAGAACATCTCCTAGTGAGGAGGTCTGCTGGTGAGGGGTGTTCTGGTGAGGAGATCTGCTGGTGAGGGGTGTTCTGGTGAGAACATCTCCTAGTGAGGAGGTTTGCTGGTGAGGAGTTCAGCTAGTGAGGGGTTCTGCTAGTGGAGGGTCTGCTGATGAGATGTCCTGGTCAGGAGATTTCCTAGTGAGGTGTCTGCTGGTGAGGGGTGTTCTGGTGAGGAGATCTGCTGCTGCTGAGGAGGTTTGCTGGTGAGGAGGTCTGCTGGTGAGGGATTTTCTGGTAAGGAGGTCTGCTGCTGAGGAGGTCTGCTGGTGAGGGGTGTTCTGGTGAGAACATCTGCTAGTGAGGAGGTTTGCTGGTGAGGAGTTCAGCTAGTGAGGGGTTCTGCTAGTGGAGGGTCTGCTGATGAGATGTCCTGGTCAGGAGATTTCCTAGTGAGGTGTCTGCTGGTGAGGGGTGTTCTGGTGAGGAGATCTGCTGCTGCTGAGGAGGTTTGCTGGTGAGGAGGTCTGCTGGTGAGGGATTTTCTGGTAAGGAGGTCTGCTGCTGAGGAGGTCTGCTGGTGAGGGGTGTTCTGGTGAGAACATCTGCTAGTGAGGAGGTCTGCTGGTGAGGAATTTAGCTAGTGGGAGGTCTGCTGATGAGATGTCCTGGTCAGGAGATTTCCTACTGAGGTGTCTGCTGGTGAGGAGGTCTTCTGGTGAGGAGGTCTGCTGGTTAAGAGCTCTGCTGGTGAGGAGGTCTGCTGGAGAGGAGGTCTGCTGGTGAGAGGGTCTTTTGTGAGTAGGTCTTCTGGTGAGGAGGTCTGCTGGTGAGGGAGTCTGCTGGTGAGAGGGTCTTTTGGTGAGGAGGTCTGCTGGTGAGGAGGTCTCCTGGTTAGGGGGTCTGCTGGTGAGGAGGTCTCCTGGTTAGGGGGTCTGCTGGTGAGGAGATCTCCTGGTTAGGGGATCTACTGGTGAGGAGGTCTGCTGGTAAGGAGGTCTGCTGGTGAGGGGGTCTGCTGGTGCAGTTTTTATTTCTGACCATTATCTGTCCTGCACAATAGAGTTGTGCCTTCTCCTTCCATTGCCCAGTCCGGGACTCAGCCATCATCCTGCCGAATGGTAAATGGGTTCAGGTGTCTGATGGTGAAGGATTTTCTGCCTTTCATGCACAGTGATCGCTGTTTATCCTGGAAGCTCCTGCCACTGAAGTTGTGGACAGATTCTTTCCAGCTTCATGTTCCATAATCTGATGGTCCTCCGATGTCTCGTTTCTAGATGTCTACACTCCATAACGTGCCAGTGTAATTCAATGACCACAGTAAAGTTCACTGAGGTCTCTATTAGAGATGAGCGAATTTCTGGTTTTGAAATTCGTTTGCACTTCTAACTGGTAAAAGGTGAATTGCGTTATGAATTCTGTTACCACGGACCATAACGCAATTCTATGACGGAATGCAGAACAGAATGCCTTTAGAGGACTCCCCTGCATAACGGAAACAGGACGGATCCGGTTTACAGCCCGTAGACTTCTATTATGACGGAATGAATTCTGTTATGGATTCCATCATAGAATTGCGTTATGGTCCGTGGTAACGGAATCCATAACGCAATTCACCTTTTACCAGTAAACGAAGCGTCAACGAATTTCAAAATATGACACTTTAGTCGTGGCTTGGAAGGTGCTGGGAGATGTGCAGATACTTTGGGCCGTGTAGTATATTGGCCAGTCTCTGGCTTCCACCAGTTATCTATAGAGGCTTGGGGTGAGATAAGAGGGATATTATGTGATTTTATATCAGTTTGTGCTATGTTCTGGTATATGGTGCTTTATTATAGAGGCGCCATATAGTGAATCATGTTCATTACTTTAAGGGTAGGTTCACATTAGGGAGGAGCGAACTTCATATTTTAAAGTTCGGGTTGGGATATATGCTGAATTGCGTTATGGATTCTGTCACCACGGACCATAACGCAATTCCCTGACGGAATGCATACCGAAATGCCTCTCAGTGGTAAGGACTATAAGAAGAGAAGTCAGAAGCGGCTGTAGGTTGTCTCAGTGGTCAAGACTATAGGAAGAGAAGTCATGAGAGGCTGTAGGTCATCTCTGTGGTCAAGACTATAGGAAGAGAAGTCAGGAGCGGCTGTAGGTTGTCTCTGTGGTCAGAACTATAAGAAGAGAAGTCAGGAGCGACTGTTGGTTGTCTCTGTGGTCAAGACTATAGGAAGAGAAGTCAGGAGCGACTGTAGGTCATCTCAGTGGTCAGGACTATAAGAAGAGAAGTCAGGAGCGGCTTTAGGTCGTCTCCGTGGTCAGATCGATAAGAAGAGAAGTCAGGAGCAGCTGTAGGTCATCTCAGCAGTCAGTACTATAAGAAGAGAAGTCAGGAGTGGCTGTAGGTCAATTGGTCCTCTCATGGGTCAGGACTATAAGCAAAGAAGTCAGGAGCGACTGTAGGTTGAGTCAGTGGTCCAGACTATAAAAAGTGAAGTCAGGAGAGGCTGTAGGTCATCTCAGTGGTCAGGACTATAAGAAGAGAAGTCAGGAGCAGCTGTAGGTCATCTCTGTGGTCAGGACTATAAGTAGGAAGTCAGGAGCGGCTGTAGGATGTCTCTGTGCTCAGCACTGTAAGAAAAGTCTGGAGCGGCTATAGGTCATCTCAGTAGTCAGAACTATAAGAGGAGAAGTCAGGAGCGGCTGTAGGTCATCTCAGTAGTCAGAACTATAAAAGGAGAAGTCAGGAGTGGCTGTAGGTCAGGCATCCTCAAACTGCAGCCCTCCAGCTGTTGCAAAACTACAACTCCCAGCATGCCCGAATAGCCTACAGTTATCAGCCTACAGCAGGGCATTGTGGGAGTTGTAGTTTTACAACAGCTGGAGGGCCACAGTTTGAGGATGCCTGCTGTAGGTCATCTCAGTAGTCAGAACTATAAGAGGAGAAGTCAGGAGCAGCTGTAGGTTGTCTCAGTGGTCAGAACTATAAGAGGAGAAGTCAGGAGCGGCTGTAGTTCATCTCAGTGGTCAAGACTATAAGAAGAGAAGTCAGGAGTGGCTGTAGGTCATCTCAGTGGTCAGGACTTTAAGAAGAGAAGTCAGGAGCGGCTGTAGGTTGTCTCAGTGGTCAGCACTATAAGAAGAGAAGTCAGTAGCGGCTGTTGGTTGTCTCAGTGGTCAGGACTATAATAAGAAAAATCAGGAGCGGCTGTAGGTTGTCTCAGTGGTCAGAAGTATAAGAGGAGAAGTCAGGAGCGGCTGTAGGTCATCTCAGTGGTCAGGACTATAAGAAGAGAAGTCAGGAGCGGCTGTAGGTTGTCTCAGTGGTCAGGACTATAAGAAGCGATGTCAGGAGCAGCTGTAGGTCATCTCAGTGGTCAGGACTATTAGAAAAGAAGTTGGGGGTGGGCTGTAGGTCATCTCAGTGGTAAGGATTAAAGGAAGAGAAGTCAGGAGTGGCTGTTGGTCATCTCAGTGGTAAGGACTATAAGAAGAGAAGTCAGGAGCGGCTGTAGGTCATCTCAGTGGTAAGGACTATAAAAAGAGAAGTCAGGAGCGGCTGTAGGACATCTCAGTGGTCAGGACTATAAGAAGAGAAGTCAGGAGCGGCTGTTTGTCATCTCAGTGGTAAGGACTATAAGAAGAGAAGTCAGGAACGGCTGTAGGTTGTCTCAGTGGGAAGGGCTATAAGAAGAGAAGTTGGGGACGGCTGTAGGTTGTCTCAGTTAGAAGGGCTATAAGAAGAGAAGTCAGGAGCGGCTGTAGGTTGTCTCAGTGGGAAGGGCTATAAGAAGAGAAGTTGGGGACGGCTGTAGGTTGTCTCAGTTGGAAGGGCTATAAGAAGAGAAGTCAGGAGCGGCTGTAGGTCGTCTCAGTGGTCAGGACTATAAGAAGAGAAGTCAGGAGCGGCTGTAGGTTTTCTCTGTGGTCAGAACTATAAGAGGAGAAGTCAGGAGCGGCTGTAGGTCACCTCAGTAGTCAGAACTATAAAAAGAGAAGTCAGTAGCGACTGTAGGTCATCTCAACGGTCAGCACTATAAGAAGAGAAGTCTGGAGTGGCTGTAGGTTAGTTGGTCCTCTCATGGGTCAGGACTATAAGCAAAGAAGTCAGGAGCGACTGTAGGTTGAGTCAGTGGTCCGGACTATAAAAAGAGAAGTCAGGAGCGGCTGTAGGTCGTCTCAGTGGCCAAGACTGTAAAAAGAGAAGTCAGGAGCGGATGTAGATTGTCTCTGTGGTCAAGATTATAGGAAGAGAAGTCAGGAGTGGCTGTAGGTCGTCTCAGTGGTCAGGATTATAAGTAGGAAGTCAGGAGTGGCTGTAGGATGTCTCTGTGCTCAGGACTGTAAGAAGAAAAGTCTGGGGCGGCTATAGGTCATCTCAGTAGTCAGAACTATAAGAGGAGAAGTCAGGAGCGGCTGTAGGTCATCTCAGTAGTCAGAACTATAAAAAGAGAAGTCAGGAGTGGCTGTAGGTCATCTCAGTAGTCAGAAATATAAGAGGAGAAGTCAGGAGTGGCTGTAGGTCATCTCAGTGGTCAGAACTATAAGAAGAGAAGTCAGGAGTGGCTTTTGGTCATCTCAGTGGTCAGGACTATAAGAAGGGAAGTCTAGAGTGGCTGTAGGTCATCTCAGTGGTCAGCACTATGAGAAGAGAAGTCAGGAGCGGCTGTAGGTTGTCTCAGTGGGAAGGGCTATAAGAAGAGAAGTTGGGGACGGCTGTAGGTTGTCTCAGTTGGAAGGGCTATAAGAAGAGAAGTCAGGAGCTGCTGTAGGTTGTCTCAGTGGTAAGGACTATAAGAAGAGAAGTTAGGAGTGGCTGTAGGTTGTCTCAGTGGGAAGGGCTATAAGAAGAGAAGTTGGGGACGACTGTAGGTTGTCTCAGTTGGAAGGGTTATAAGAAGAGAAGTCAGGAGCGGCTGTAGGTTGTCTCAGTGGTCAGCACTATAAATAGAGAAGTCAGGAGGGGCTGTAGGTCGTCTCAGTGGTCAGGACTATAAGAAGAGAATTCAGTAGCGACTGTAGGTCATCTCAACGGTCAGCACTATAAGAAGAGAAGTCAGGAGCGGCTGTAGATTTTCTCCGTGGTCAGAACTATAAGAGGAGAAGTCAGGAGCGGCTGTAGGTCACCTCAGTAGTCAGAACTATAAGAAGAGAATTCAGTAGCGACTGTAGGTCATCTCAACGGTCAGCACTATAAGAAGAGAAGTCAGGAGTGGCTGTAGGTTAGTTGGTCCTCTCATGGGTCAGAATTATAAGCAAAGAAGTTAGGAGCGACTGTAGGTTGAGTCAGTGGCCAAGACGTTAAGAAGAGAAGTCAGGAGCGGCTGTAGATTGTCTCTGTGGTCAAGATTATAGGAAGAGAAGTCAGGAGTGGCTGTAGGTCGTCTCAGTGGTCAGCACTATAAGAAGAGAAGTCAGGAGCGGTTGTAGGTCATCTCAGTGGTCAGGATTATAAGTAGGAAGTCAGGAGTGGCTGTAGGATGTCTCTGTGCTCAGGACTGTAAGAAGAAAAGTCTGGGGCGGCAATAGGTCATCTCAGTAGTCAGAACTATAAGAGGAGAAGTCAGGAGCGGCTGTAGGTCATCTCAGTAGTCAGAAATATAAGAGGAGAAGTCAGGAGTGGCTGTAGGTCATCTCAGTGGTCAGCACTATAAATAGAGAAGTCAGGAGCGGCTGTAGGTTGTCTCAGTGGTCAGAACTATAAGAAGAGAAGTCAGGAGTGGCTTTTGGTCATCTCAGTGGTCAGGACTATAAGAAGGGAAGTCTAGAGTGGCTGTAGGTCATCTCAGTGGTCAGCACTATGAGAAGAGAAGTCAGGAGCGGCTGTAGGTCATCTCAGTAGTCCGCACTGTAAGAAGAGAAGTCAGGAGTGGCTTTTGGTCATCTCAGTAGTCAGCACTATAAGAAGAGAAGTCAGGAACAGATGTAGGTTGTCTCAGTGGTCAGGACTATAAGTAGAGAAGTCAGGAGTGGCTGTAGGTCATCTCAGTGGTCAGGACTATAGGAAGAGAAGTGAGGAGCGGCTGTAGGTTGTCTCTGTGGTCAGGACTATAAGAAGAGAAGTCTGGAGTGGCTGTTTGTTGTCTCTGTGGTCAGGACTATAAGAAGAGAAGTCAGGAGCGGCTGTAGGTTGAGTCAGTGGTCTGGACTATAAAAAGAGAAGTCAGGAGCGGCTGTAGGTCGTCTCAGTGGCCAAGACTGTAAGACGAGAAGTCAGGAGCGGCTGTAGATTGTCTCTGTGGTCAAGATTATAGGAAGAGAAGTCAGGAGTGGCTGTAGGTCATCGTCTTAGTGGTCAGCACTATAAGAAGAGAAGTCAGGAGCGGTTGTAGGTCATCTCAGTGGTCAGGACTATAAGTAGGAAGTCAGGAGTGGCTGTAGGATGTCTCTGTGCTCAGGACTGTAAGAAGAAAAGTCTGGAGCGGCTATAGGTCATCTCAGTAGTCAGAACTGTAAGAGGAGAAGTCAGGAGCAGCTGTAGGTCATCTCAGTGGTCAGCACTATGAGAAGAAAAGTCACGGACGGCTGTAGGTCATCTCAGTGGTCAGGACTATAAGAAGAGAAGTCAGAAGCGGCTGTAGGTCATCTCAGTAGTCAGCACTATAAGACGAGGAGTCAGGAGCAGCACTATAAGAAGAGAAGTCAGGAGCGGCTGTAGGTTGTCTCAGTGGTCAGCACTATAAGAAGAGAAGTCAGGAGCAGCTGTAGGTTGTCTCAGTGGTCAGCACTATAAGAAGAGAAGTTGGGGATGGCTGAAGGTTGTCTCAATGGTCAGGACTATAAGTAGAGAAGTCAGAAGTGGCTGTAGGTCATCTCAGTGGTCAGGACTATAAGAGGAGAAGTCAGGAGCGGCTGTAGGTTGTCTCAGTGGTCAGCACTATAAGAAGAGAAGTCAGGAGCGGTTGTAGGTCATCTCAGTGGTTAGGACTATAAGTAGGAAGTCAGGAGTGGCTGTAGAATGTCTCTGTGCTCAGGACTGTAAGAAGAAATGTCTGGAGCGGCTATAGGTCATCTCAGTAGTCAGAAATATAGGAGGAGAAGTCAGGTGCGGCTGTAGGTCATCTCAGTAGTCAGAAATATAAGAGAAGTCAGGAGTGGCTGTAGGTCATCTCAGTAGTCAGAACTATAAGAAGAGAAGCCAGGAGTGGCTGTAGGTCATCTCAGTGGTCAGGACTATAAGAAGGGAAGTCTGGAGTGGCTGTAGGTCATCTCAGTGGTCAGCACTATGAGAAGGGAAGTCAGGAGCGGCTGTAGGTCATCTCAATGGTCAGGACTATAAGAAGAGAAGTCAGGAGCGGCTGTAGGTCATCTCAGTGGTCAGAAATATAAGAAGAGAAGTCAGGAGCAGCTGTAGGTCATCTCAGTGGTCAGCACTATGAGAAGAGAAGTCAGGAACGGCTGTAGGTCATCTCAGTGGTCAGGACTATAAGAAGAGAAGTCAGGAGCGGCTGTAGGTCATCTCAGTAGTCAGCACTGTAAGAAGAGAACTCAGGAGCGGCTGTAGGTTGTCTCAGTGGTCAGCACTATAAGAAGAGAAGTTGGGGATGGCTGTAGGTCATCTTAGTGGTCAAGACTATAAGAAGAGAAGTCAGGAGCATCTGTAGGTTGTTTCGGTGGTCAGGACTATAAGAAGAGAAGTCAGGAGCAGCTGTAGTTCATCTCAGTGGTCAGGACTATAAGAGAAGTCAGGAGAGGCTGTAGGTCATCTCAGTGGTAAGGACTATAAGAAGAGAAGTCAGGAGCAGCTGTAGGTTGTCTCAGTGGTCAGGACTATAAGAAGAGAAGTCAGGAGCGGCTGTAGGTCATCTCAGTGGTCAGGACTATAAGAGAAGTCAGGAGCTGCTGTAGGTCATCTCAGTGGTCAGGACTATAAGAAGGGAAGTTGGGGATGGCTGTAGGTTGTCTCAGTGGTCAGGACTATAAGAAGAGAAGTCAGGAGCGGCTGTTGGTCATCTCAGTGGTAAGGACTATAAGAAGAGAAGTTGGGGATGGCTGTAGGTTGTCTCAGTGGTCAGGACTATAAGAAGAGAAGTCAGGAGCGGCTGTTGGTCATCTCAGTGGTAAGGACTATAAGAAGAGAAGTTGGGGATGGCTGTAGGTTGTCTCAGTGGGAAGGGCTGGCTTGTACCTAGACACCTGGTATGTTTATATACAGTGGGGGAAATAATTATTTGACCCCTCACTGATTTTGTAAGTTTGTCCAATGACAAAGAAATGAAAAGTCTCAGAACAGTATCATTTCAATGGTAGGTTTATTGTAACAGTGGCAGATAGCACATCAAAAGGAAAATCGAAAAAATAACTTTAAATAAAAGATAGCAACTGATTTGCATTTCATTGAGTGAAATAAGTATTTGAACCCTCTAACAAAAAAAGACTTAATACTTGGTGGAAAAACCCTTGTTTGCAAGCACAGAGGTCAAACGTTTCTTGTAATTGATGACCAAGTTTGCGCACATTTTAGGAGGAATGTTGGTCCACTCCTCTTTGCAGATCATCTCTAAATCCCTAAGGTTTCGAGGCTGTCTCTGTGCAACTCTGAGCTTGAGCTCCCTCCATAGGTTTTCGATTGGATTAAGGTCCGGAGACTGACTAGGCCACTCCATGACCTTAATGTGCTTCTTCTTGAGCCACTCCTTTGTTGCCTTTGCTGTATGTTTTGGGTCATTGTCGTGCTGGAACACCCATCCACGACCCATTTTCAGTTTCCTGGCAGAGGGAAGGAGGTTGTCGCTCAGGATTTCACGATACATGGCTCCGTCCATTTTCCCGTTTATGCGAATAAGTTGTCCTGTGCCCTTAGCAGAAAAACACCCCCAAAGCAAAATGTTTCCACCCCCATGCTTGACGGTGGGGACGGTGTTTTGGGGGTCATAGGCAGCATTTTTCTTCCTCCAAACACAGCGAGTTGAGTTAATGCCAAAGAGCTCTATTTTGGTCTCATCAGACCACAGCACCTTCTCCCAGTCACTCTCTGAATCATTCAGGTGTTCATTGGCAAACTTCAGACGGGCCTGCACATGTGCCTTCCTGAGCAGGGGGACCTTGCGAGCCCTGCAGGATTTTAATCCATTGCGGTGTAATGTGTTTCCAATGGTTTTCTTGGTGACTGTGGTCCCTGCTAATTTGAGGTCATTAACTAACTCCTCCCGTGTAGTTCTAGGATGCTTTTTCACCTTTCTCAGAACCATTGACACCCCACGAGGTGAGATCTTGCGTGGAGCCCCAGAGCGAGGTCGATTGATGGTCATTTTGTGCTCCTTCCATTTTCGAACAATCGCACCAACAGTTGTCACCTTCTCTCCCAGCTTCTTGCTAATGGTTTTGTAGCCCATTCCAGCCTTGTGCAGGTCTACAATTTTGTCTCTGACATCCTTGGACAGCTCTTTGGTCTTTCCCATGTTGGAGAGTTTGGAGTCTGCTTGATTGATTGATTCTGTGGACAGGTGTCTTTTATACAGGTGACTAGTTAAGACAGGTGTCCTTAATGAGGGTGACTAATTGAGTAGAAGTGTCTAACCACTCTGTGGGAGCCAGAACTCTTAATGGTTGGTAGGGGTTCAAATACTTATTTCACTCAATGAAATGCAAATCAGTTGCTATCTTTTATTTGAAGTTATTTTTTCGATTTTCCTTTTGATGTGCTATCTGCCACTGTTACAATAAACCTACCATTGAAATGATACTGTTCTGAGACTTTTCATTTCTTTGTCATTGGACAAACTTACAAAATCAGTGAGGGGTCAAATAATTATTTCCCCCACTGTATAATACCACCATAGGGCATCACTTCTGCTCTACACAGGAGGATATGTTGTGATGGTCACACAGTCATCATCCACCTCACCAATGTCTCCAGAAACTTCCTCCTTCGTTTGCCTGCCACATGCACCCATGTTATAGACGCTTTCTCTGTGAGATGTCTGTTAGTGTCAGCAGAAGACGAGCTTACAGGGACATGTAGCAGCTGTGACAAAGCCTGCTACCCCCATCATCTGCCGAATTATATCGCTCATATGTTTCCAGTCTGCGGAGTCATCGTGCTGCGCTGCGTGTCCACTGACCGCATTCAGCATCTCCTTTCATCTGGAAACATCTTTTAAGGGCCGGTCCTGCAGCAGGCGCTGACTTACTCCACATACTGCCAGTCACCAAATAATGATGAGGGGTTAAAGCCGCAGGAAAGTGTCTCCCAGTGAGTCTGCAGCAGCTGCTCTGGGAGTCGCAGGCGGAGGGGGCTCTTACTTTCCTTCAGATATTTCTTGATGAGTAATGAGGCTTCATGCATCTTCTCCTCAGACCTTCTTGGATCCTTTGTCAGAAACTGTTCATACCAGGAAGGTGGTGGTGAACCTGAGACACCATTACTGTCCAAGGCCTTTTTACTGAACGAGCAATGTGGATGGCACCATTATTTATGTTCAGCTGTATTTAGCTGAAATCGCTCGAAGGAGCCAAATGAGAGAAGCAGGATGCCCTGCTATCCTCTAGAGTCTAGATACCATTTTACCCAGTCTCCTAAGGCCTCAGCTTCTGGGGTTAGTAGCCTGAACACAGACAACCCCAGTTATCTTCAGTTCGCCATCTGGTTGTGCCTCGGCCGCCGCTGCTGTAATATAGGGACGTGAAGCACTGAATACTAAATATTATCTCCAGGACTCTCACTGGAGGGGGGTGCTTGGCTCTGTTCTGCATGCCCTTAGAAGTCTAACATGATGTTTGCAGGAGAACACAGCAGTGTGGCCGGCATCCCTTGCTGGTGCAGCAGCTCCAAACACTAAAGTGGTGGCGTTACTAAACTCACATCACTTCAGGGATCACTCCATCACTGGTCATCATAGGTCACTTCAGAGATCAATTCATCACTGGTCATCACAGGTCATTTTAGTGATCACTTCATCTCTGGTCATTACAGGTTATGTCAGTGATCATTACATCACTGGACATCACAGGTCACTTCAGGGATCACTCCATCACTGGGTATCACAGGTCACTTCAGAGATCAGTTCATCTCTGCTCATTACAGGTTATTTCAGGGATCACTCCATCACTGGTCATCACAGGTCAGTTCAAGGATTAGTTTATCACTGGTCATCACAGGTCACTTCAAGGATCAGTCCATCATTGGTCATCACAGGTCACTTCAGGGATCAGTCCATCATTGGTCATCACAGTTCACCTCAGGGATCAATCCATCACTGGTCACCTCAGGTCACCTCAGGGATCAGTCCTTCACGGGTCATCACAGGTCATTATGTCATTTGATGATCAGTCTTTTACTGTTGATGACCTCTATACGTCTCCAGACTTCTACCTGTCTAGTTTCCCATACTTTCTACATGGACATCTGGTCATACTCCATGGCTGGAGGTCCTTCAGCTCATGGCTTGTTTATCAGCTATCCAGACAAATCCTGTATCTGAATGTCATGTGTGTTGGTCAGCTTGAGAAGTACTACAATACAGGAGTCTTCTGAGAAGTGGCTTCCTTGTTCTTAGGGTTGATTCATGGCCAATAACAAGCACCAATTCAATTGATGATTCACAGGGTCCGATAACAAGTGAATGGGGGAAGGACAATGGTTATTATGATTGTTTGACCCCCACCTACTTTGTATATTGTCAGCAGCAACAAGGATTTTAGATGCCACATTCGTCAGGTGATGAGAGGCACATATACACGGGGCAGCTATCAAGAAGTAATGTTGGTAGGAACCAGAGCATCTCCTTGAGATCTCCTGGTGACCTGACCATGACCCCTCTGATTGTCTCCATCCACTCTGTCATGCTGGTCTTCTCAAGTGAGCTAAGTGATCTTATTGTCTCCATCCATCATCTTGTTGGTCTTCTTTAGGGAACTGGATGGTCTGATTGTCTCTATCAGCCTTCTTGTTGGTCTTCTTCAGTGAGCTTGATGATCTTATTGTCTCCATTAAACTTCTTGCTGGTCTTCTCCAGCGAGCTAGATAGTCTGATTGTATCTATCTTCTTGCTGGTCTTCTCAAGTGAGCTGCATGGTCTGATTGTCTCCATCCTCTCTGACTTGATTGTTTTCTCCAGTTATCTGAGTGGTTTGCTTGTCTTCATCCATTATCTTGCTGGTCTTTTCAGTGGTCTGGGTGGTCTGATTGTCTCCATCAATCGTGTTGCTGGTTTTCCTCATTAATCTGGGTGGTCTGATTGTCTCGATTCATCGTCTTCCTGGTCTTCTCCAGTGAGGTGGGTGTTCTGATTGTCTTCATCCATCGTCTTGCTAGTCCTCTCTATTGAGCTGGATGGTCTGATTGTCTCCATCCATCATCTTGCCGGTTTTCTCCATTGAGCTGGGTGGTCTGATTGTCTCCATCCAGAGTCTTGATTGACTTCTTCAGTGAACTGGGTGGTCTGATTGTCTCCATCCAGCATCTTACTTGGCTTTTCCAGTGAGCCAGGTGGTCTGATTGTCTCTGTCAAGCTTCTCCATTGAGCTTGGTGGTCTGATTGAGCTGGTCCTTTTGATTGAAATGGGTGGTCTCTTTGTCTCCATCCATCATCTTATTGGTCTTTTCCAGAGAGCTGAGTTGTCTGGTTACTCCATTCATCATCTTGCTGGTCTTCTCCAGTGAGGTGGGTGTTCTGATTGTCTCCATCCATCATCTTGCCGGTTTTAGCCATTGAGCTGGGTGGTCTGATTGTCTCCATCCAGCGTCTTGCTTGTCTTCTTCAGTGAACTGGGTGGTCTGATTGTCTCTATCCAGCATCATGCTGACCTTCTCCAGTGAGCCGGGTGGTCTGATTGTTTCCATCTATTGTCTTGATGGTGTTCTTCCATGATCTGGGTGGTTTCTCCATCCATCGTCTTTCTGGTCCTCTTCATTAAGCTGGGTGAACTCAATGTCGACAGTCCATCTTTTTGGCTTGTTTTCTCCAGTGAGCTGAGTGGTCTGATTTTCTTTGTCCATCATCTTGCTGGTCTTCTCCAGTGAGCTAGGTGATCTGATTTTCTCCATCCCTTGTCTTGCTGGTCTTCTCTAGTGAGGTGAGTGGTCTGGTTTCTCCATCCATCGTTTTGCTGATCTTCTCCATTGAACTGGGTGGTCTGATTGTCTCCATCCATCATCTTGCTGGTGTTCTTCTGTGAGCTGTGTTGTCTGATTGTCCCCATCCATCCTCTTGTTGGTCTCCTCCAGTGAGATGGGTGGTCTGCTTGTCTCCATCCATCTTCTTCTTGGTCTACCCCATTAAGCCGGGTGGTCTGATTGTTTCCATCTATTGTCTTGATGGTGTTCTTCCATGATCTGGGTGGTCTGGTTTTCTCCATCCATCATCTTCCTGGTCTTCTCCAGTGAGCCAGGTGGTCTGATTGTCTCCATCAAGCTTCTCCATTGAGCTGGGTGGTCTGAATTTCTCCATCCATCATCCGACTGGTCTTCACCAGTAAGGTGGGTGGTCTGGTTTCTCCATTCATTTTCTTGCTGGTCTTTTCCATTGAAATGGGTGGTATCATTGTCTCCATCCATCATCTTGCTGGTCTTCTCCTGTGAAGTGGGTGTACTGATTGTCTCCATCCATCTTCTTGCTGGTGTACTCCAGTGAGCTGGATTGTCTCATTGTCTCCATCCATCATCTCACTGGTCATCTCCAGCCAGACCTATGATCGAACAGTTTACATCTGTAACGGCATACAAGAGAATGCTCCAAACTCCGAACGGAACCTCACGAATAGCTGCTAGCAGACGAAACGCACCCAAGCGGCTTACACTCCTAGCAATCGGTCTCTAACAGCATACAGTGAATCCCCCCAAGAACGAGACGAGGCTCCGTGTTGAGGGTCAAGAGCTGTGTGTTTATTGTTCTTATATAACATTGTTACACACTAGTACCACCCACAGGGTTTTGTAAAAACAACCAATAAACACGTACAATACAGTAAAACACTCCCACACAAAATCCTCCCCTCTGCCTGTGATACAATTACCTTACACAATGGGTTGATGTAATTATCACAGGCAGGAGAATACACAATGTCTTCTGTCCTGGAGACAACCGAGGAGTAATTCATATCTCTCAGGACAAAGGGAAATCGCCAATACACACATGGAGACAATAGGACAGACATCACTACTCAAATATACAATGTCCCAACCATTACAGTAAACATAGACATTTAACATATCCCCAGATGGCTTGGATCTGAGCGCTCAATATATACAAACAGCGCTCAGATGCCACAAACAGTCAAATCGCCATGGGGTTTTAGTTTAGCATGGGCTGATGAGAGGGCCCATAATCCTGGGGCAAGAGGCTGGCAACCAGGCTTCTCCAGCACCCAGTGGCGAGGTTAGTTTCGCCACACATCTCCCCATCTTTCCAAACAGACTAACAGGGTATCTGACCTTCTGCCGGTCAGTGCCCTTGTTAGTCCAGCAGCCCACCCACAAAATAGAAACAGCAGAACAGCCCACCCACAATAAATGGTTACTATATCTGAGCAAAGGATAAACTTGTCCATGTCCATGTGCCTCACTACGGCTGCGTGGGGGACTGGTAGACTGCCTTGGTGGGTTGCTGAGTGGGCAGAGACCAGCGGTACTTTGCCCTGGTGCCAGCGCTACCACGGAAAAAGCCTGGTTGTAGCCTGGTTGTTGGAGGGGGAGACCGACTGTCTCCCCTTTAGATAAACCACCATGCTGCTGTGGGGGGAGACCAACTGTCTCCCCTTTGGCTAAACAGCCCTGTTGCTGGGGAACAGGACCAACTGTCCCTACCCCCTGTGCTGTGAGTGCAGAGACCACGGTCCCATCTGCACGGTTGTGGGGCTTACTGTCTCCCCCTAGTACGTTAAGCTGCCGCTGGGGAATGGAGACTGGGCTCCCAATTCCCAACAAATCCTTCTGTTGCTGTGGGATGGAGACTGGGCTCCCAATTCCAAATAGATCACGTTGCCACTGGGGGACAGGACCGACTGTCTCTGCCCCCTGTAACTCAGCCTGCCGCTGGGGAATGGAGACTGGGCTCCTAATTCCCAATAAATCACATTGCCGCTGGGGAGAGGGGGTAACAAGCTCCTCTCCCATACATACTTCCAGCCTCTGGGGAGGGAGACCGACTGTCTCCGCTCCCAATACAGTGTCCTGTTGCTGGGGAAAGGAGACTGGGCTCTCTATTCCCTGTAGGACACTCTGCCGCTGGGGGACAGGACCGACTGTCTCTGCCCCCTGTAACTCAGCCTGCCGCTGGGGAATGGAGACTGGGCTCCCAATTCCCTGCAGGAGCAGTGGAGAGACCTCGGTCCCACCTCCACCGGCCACCTGGGGTTCTTCCCAGTAAACCTCCACAATATCCTCCCAGCTGAAGGGCTCTGGACCTGGGTCTGACTTCTTGCTGTCCTGCTGAGCCTTCCCAATGGAGTGGAAGAGATCTCGGTAGTCCTGCTCCAGTTCCCACTCCAGGGTTGCTAGGTGAGCCAGGTCTTTCTCCACCTCATGGGGGTCTTCCCAATCCTGCCTAGCCTCCCTCTCGTAGAAAATGTCCTGAAGTCTGGACTGTGCAGGGCTCCCGAAGTCAGGCTCTGCAAAGGACTCCCATAACAAGCCAGGACCATCAAACTCCTCTCCCTCTGGCTTGTCATGCTCAGCTGTCCAGGGTATATACTGTGCCATATACCACCAGAGCGCCTGTTAGGCATCCTCCAGCCATAGCTCCTGCCATACCCGGTGCTCTAGTTCCTTCACCCATTCCTCCAGGGGCTGCTCTCCCAGGAAGGGCATCCGCAGGGCCACTTGCTTCTCCAATCGCTGCTCTTCACTGGGGAGACTCTCACCTCGCTGGCATTGTACATTATCCAGGGCCTGGTACCAGATAGAGACATAGAAACATAGAATGTGTCGGCAGATAAGAACCATTTGGCCCATCCAGTCTGCCCAATATACTAAATACTATGGATAGCCCCTGGCCCTATCTTATATGAAGGATGGCCTTATGCCTATCCCATGCATGCTTAAACTCCTCCACTGTATTTGCAGCTACCACTTCTGCAGGATGGCTATTCCATGCATCCACTACTCTCTCAGTAAAGTAATACTTCCTGATATTACTTTTAAACCTTTGCCCCTCTAATTTAAAAATAGAAACCTGCCTTTCCTTAATGCATCCCGGCCATCCAGGTCTTCCTCATCGTATGCCACTGCTGGTTCCATGCTTCTGCTGTCAGGGACGCTGTACTAGGACATGCGTAGCCCTCAAATTGTAAAATCTAGGGAATGGTGTCTCCTGTAGCTCTCCTTCTGGCTGTGGGAACGATCCTGCCGCTTGCCACCAATTGTAACGGCATACAAGGGAATGCTCCAAACTCCGAACGGAACCTCACGAATAGCTGCTAGCAGACGAATAGGAAACGCACCCAAGCGGCTTACACTCCTGGCAATCAGTCTCTAACAGCATACAGTGAATCCCTCCAAGAACGAGACGAGGCTCCGTGTTGAGGGTCAAGCAGTGGACACCCAGAGCTGTGTGTTTATTGATCTTATATAACATTGTTACACACTAGTACCACCCACAGGGTTTTGTAAAAACAACCAATAAACACGTACAATACAGTAAAACACTCCCACACAAAATCCTCCCCTCTGCCTGTGATACAATTACCTTACACAATGGGTTGATGTAATTATCACAGGCAGGAGAATACACAATGTCTTCTGTCCTGGAGACAACCGAGGAGTAATTCAATTATCTCTCAGGACAAAAGGAAATCGCCAATACACACGTGGGGACAATAGGACAGACATCACTATTTAAATATACAATGTCCCAACCATTACAGTAACATAGACATTTAACATATCCCCAGATGGCTTGGATCTGAGCGCTCTCAGATGCCACAAACAGAGTCAAATCGCCATGGGGTTTAAGTTTAGCATGGGCCGATGAGAGGGCCCATAATCCTGGGGCAAGAGGCTGGCAACCAGGCTTCTCCACCACCCAGTGGCGAGGTTGGTTTCGCCACAACATCAAAGCATCTTCATGTGTTAGAATAGCCCAAAGTCCAACCTAAATCCCATTGAGAATCTGGGACAAGACCTGAGAATTGCTGTTCACAGACGCTCTCCATCCAATCTGACTGAGCACGAGCTCTTCTGCAAAGAAGAATGGGCAAAAATTTCAGCCTCTAGATGTGCAAAACTGGTAGAGACCGACCCCAAAAGACTGGCAGCTGTAACGGCAGCAAATGGTGGTCCTACAAAGTGCGGACTCCGGGGGCTGAATACAAGTGCAGATTATTATTTATAAATCATTGTGATAACCTCGGCTCATCTTCTTCTCACAGACTTGGACTTTGTGTAGGTCGATAACATAAAATCCCCAAAAAGTACATTTAAGTTTGTGGGTTTGGAAAAGGTCAAAGGGTGCGAAGACTTTTTCAAGGTACTGTAGTGATATATCCTGCAGATTACTACACCCCTGACCTCTCTAGAGATCTGCAGAACATCGCTCTGTCCTCTCTACCTCCTGACAGATACATAGTGATATATCCTGCAGATTATTACACCCCTGACCTCTCTAGAGATCTGCAGAACATCGCTCTGTCCTCTCTACCTCCTGACAGATACATAGTGATATATCCTACAGATTATTACACCTCTGACCTCTCTAGAGATCTGCAGAACATCGCTCTGTCCTCTCTACCTCCTGACAGATACATAGTGATATATCCTACAGATTATTACACCCCTGACCTCTCTAGAGATCTGGAGAACATCGCTCTGTCCTCTCTACCTCCTGACAGATACATAGTGATATATCCTGCAGATTATTACACCCCTGACCTCTCTGGAGATCTGCAGCACATCGCGCTGTCCTCTCTACCTCCTGACAGATACACAGTGATATATCCTGCAGATTATTACACCTCTGACCCCTCTAGAGATCTGCAGCACATCGCTCTGTCCTCTCTACCTCCTGACAGATACATAGTGATATATCCTGCAGATTATCACACCCCTGACCTCTCTGGAGATCTGCAGACCTTCGCTCTGTCCTCTCTACCTCCTGACAGATACATAGTGATAGATCCTGCAGATTATTACACCCCTGACCTCTCTGGAGATCTGCAGCACATCGCTCTGTCCTCTCTACCTCCTGACAGATACATAGTGATAGATCCTGCAGATTATTACACCTCCGACCCCTCTAGAGATCTGCAGCACATCGCTCTGTCTTCTCTACCTCCTGACAGATACATAGTGATATATCCTGCAGATTATTACACCCCTGACCTCTCTAGAGATCTGCAGCACATCGTTCTGTCCTCTCTACCTCCTGACAGATACATAGTGATATATCCTGCAGATTATTACACCCCTGACCTCTCTAGAGATCTGCAGCACATCGCTCTGTCCTCTCTACCTCCTGACAGATACATAGTGATAGATCCTGCAGATTATCACACCTCTGACCTCTCTGGAGATCTGCAGCACATCGCTCTGTCCTCTCTACCTCCTGACAGATACATAGTGATATATCCTGCAGATTATTACACCACTGACCTCTAGAGACCTGCAGCACATCGCTCTGTCCTCTCTACCTCCTGACAGATACATAGTGATAGATCCTGCAGATTATTACACCCCTGACCACTCTGGAGATCTGCAGAACATTGCTCTGTCTTCTCTACCTCCTGACAGATACATAGTGATAGATCCTGCAGATTATTACACCCCTGACCTCTCTGGAGATCTGCAGCACATCGCTCTGTCCTCTATACCTCCTGATAGATACATAGTGATAGATCCTGCAGATTATTACACCCCTGACCACTCTGGAGATCTGCAGAACATCGCTCTGTCCTCTCTACCTCCTGACAGATACATAGTGATATATCCTGCAGATTATTACACCACTGACCTCTAGAGACCTGCAGCACATCGCTCTGTCCTCTCTACCTCCTGACAGATACATAGTGATAGAACCTGCAGATTATTACACCCCTGACCTCTCTGGAGATCTGCAGCACATCGCTCTGTCCTCTCTACCTCCTGACAGATACATAGTGATATATCCTGCAGATTATTACACCCCTGACCTCTCTAGAGATCTGCAGAACATCGCTCTGTCCTCTCTACCTCCTGACAGATACATAGTGATATATCCTGCAGATTATTACACCCCTGACCTCTCTAGAGATCTGCAGAACATCGCTCTGTCCTCTCTACCTCCTGACAGATACATAGTGATATATCCTACAGATTATTACACCCCTGACCTCTCTAGAGATCTGCAGAACATCGCTCTGTCCTCTCTACCTCCTGACAGATACATAGTGATATATCCTACAGATTATTACACCCCTGACCTCTCTAGAGATCTGCAGAACATCGCTCTGTCCTCTCTACCTCCTGACAGATACATAGTGATATATCCTGCAGATTATTACACCCCTGACCTCTCTAGAGATCTGCAGAACATCGCTCTGTCCTCTCTACCTCCTGACAGATACATAGTGATATATCCTGCAGATTATTACACCTCGGACCTCTCTAGAGATCTGGAGAACATCGCTCTGTCCTCTCTAACTCCTGACAGATACATAGTGATATATCCTGCAGATTATTACACCCCTGACCTCTCTAGAGATCTGCAGAACATCGCTCTGTCCTCTCTACCTCCTGACAGATACATAGTGATA
Source organism: Bufo bufo (assembly GCF_905171765.1). Lineage (NCBI taxonomy): Eukaryota > Metazoa > Chordata > Amphibia > Anura > Bufonidae > Bufo > Bufo bufo. The sequence continues at coordinate 839,257,095 of NC_053389.1, read as the reverse complement.
TATCCTGCAGATTATTACACCTCGGACCTCTCTAGAGATCTGGAGAACATCGCTCTGTCCTCTCTAACTCCTGACAGATACAGTATCAGAAGTGATGATTGGAGTGATAGTACCTTTGTGTAACCCTTAAGTATCAGCAGTGATGATGGGGGTGATAATTACTCTGTGTAACTCCTCAGTATGAGCTGTGATGATGGGGGTGGTGGTGCTGCAATGTGGCCCCGCACTATCCATTGTGATGATGGAGGTGATATTTCTGCTCATTAACCCTTCCATGCCCAGATTCTGGGCTCACCAGCCCTCATCCAGTCTGAACCAGTGGGTCCTGCACTGAATTTAACCCTGTGTATCGGGAGCCATACTGACTGGAACAGAAGGAGTTAATGCTGTGATGCATGAAGTGCACTCATGTGTTATGTTCCCCTGAGAGATTTCCCAGAAGCCTCTGCTCACAAACATGTCTGACCAGTGGTCTGGAAATGTGTCCATCAGCAAAAACATGAAGAGCAGCCGCAGGGTAACGCCCCCTGCCATGTGCACACCACCGGCTCCTCTCTATGGGTCCGCAAAAAAACACTGCACACGGGCGTCATCCATCTGTGCGGTGTCCGACCATCCAGCCGTCAATCCGACTATCTATCAGTCCGTCCGTCCATCCATCTATCCATCTGTGCAGCCATCTATCTGTCTGTCCATCCGTCCGTCTGTCCGTCCATCCGTGTGGCCATTCCGCCCATTATAGAACATATTGCAAACAATAATCATTTCTAGTAATGGGAGGGAGAAGTATTATATGGACTGTACTGCAGACAGTGTGCATGAGGCCGAAGTAATACCCACAGCGGCAGAAGTAGTAGTAATTATAGCATTATTGCTATCAGTTTTCAGTAGTGGGGGTATTACTATTATTTATTATTATAGCGCCATTCATCCCATAGCGCTGTACATATGATAAGCGGTGCACATACATAATACAGACATTGCACTAATCATAAACAAGACGAGTTACAGACTGGTACAGAAGGAGAGAGGGCCCTGCCCGCGAGGCTTATAATCTACATGGTGTGGTAGGAGGACACAGTAGGTGCAGGTGAAGCGGGTCATGGCGGTATAGAGGCAGCAGGGTCACTGGTTGGAGGCTTGTCTGAAGAAGTGGGTTTTCAGGTTTCTTTTGAAGGATTCTACTGTAGGTGAGAGTCTGATATGTTGGGGTAGCGAGTTCCAGAGTATGGGGGATGCACGGGAGAAATCTTGTAATCGATTGTGGGAAGAGGCGATAAGAGGAGAGAAGGAGGTCTTGTGAGGATCGGAGAGTGCGTGTGGGGGTGTATCGGGAAAGTAGCTCAGAGATGTAGGGAGGGGACAGGTTATGGACGGCCTTGTATGTATTTGTTAGTATTTTGAAGTGAATTCGCTGGGCAATGGGGAGCCGGTGAAGTGATTGGCAGAGCCGAGAGGCAGAGGAGTAATAGGGTGAGAGGTGGATTAGTCGGGCAGCAGAGTTGAGGATAGATTGGAGGGGTGCGAGAGTGCTAGATGGAAGGCCACAGAGGAGAGTGTTGCAGTAGTCTAGGCGGGAGATGATGAGGGCATGTACAAGCATTTTCGCAGATTCAAAGTTGAGGAAAGCGCAGATGCGGGAGATGTTTTTGAGTTGGAGGCGGCAGGTGGTGGAAAGGGCTTGGATGTGCGGTCTGCAGGAGAGGACAGAATCCAAGGTCACTCCAAGGCACCGGACTTGGTTGACCGGGGATAGTGTGCAGCCATTGATCGTGATAGATAGGTCTGTTGGGGGGGTTGAGCAAGATGGGGGAAAGATGATGAATTCTGTTTTATCCATGTTAAGTTTTAGAAAGTGAGAGGAGAAGAAGGATGATATGGAAGGTAGACATTGTGGGATTCTGGATAGTAAGGTGGTGATGTCTGGACCAGAGAGGTAGATCTGTGTGTCGTCAGCGTAGGAGTGATACTGAAAGCCATGGGACTCTATGAGATGTCCCAGGCCAAAAGTGTAAATAGAGAAGAGCAGAGGTCCTAGGACAGAGCCTTGTGGGACACCAACAGAGAGGGAATGAGACGAGGAGGTGGTGCGGGAGTGGGAAACGCTAAACGTCCGGTCTGTGAGGTATGATGTGATCCAGGAGAGGGCCAGGTCCGTGATGCCAAGAGATGAGAGAGTTTGCAACAGAAGGAAGTGGTCGACAGTGTCAAAGGCAGAGGACAGGTCAAGGAGAAGGAGGACAGAGTAATGGAGAAGGCAGAGGACAGGTCCAGGAGGAGGAGGACAGAGTAATGGAGAAGGCAGAGGACAGGTCAAGGAGAAGGAGGACAGAGTAATGTTTTTTGGCTGTTAGTAGGTCATTGGTGACTTTGGTGAGGGCAATCTCAGTCGAGTGGTGGGGTCGGAAACCAGATTGTAGGTGGTCAAAGAGGGAGCAGGAGGAGAGGTGAGAGGACAGTTCTGAATGGACATGTTGCTCAAGTAGCTTTGAGGCATACGGAAGAAGGGATATGGGGCGATAACTGGAGAAAGAAGATGGGTCAAGTGAAGGCTTTTTGAGGATGGGTGTAATGGTAGCATGTTTAAAAGTAGAGAGGAAGACACCAGAGGTTAGTGATAGGTTGAAGAGATGAGTTATGGCTGGGATAAACACTGGGGTGAGGTTAGGGATGAGGTGGGATGGGATTGGGTCATGTCCACAGGTGGTCACATGAGATCTGGAGAGTACAGGGAGTGCAGAATTATTAGGCAAGTTGTATTTTTGAGGATTAATTTTATTATTGAACAACAACCATGTTCTCAATGAACCCAAAAAACTCATTAATATCAAAGCTGAATATTTTTGGAAGTAGTTTTTAGTTTGTTTTTAGTTTTAGCTATTTTAGGGGTATATCTGTGTGTGCAGGTGACTATTACTGTGCATAATTATTAGGCAACTTAACAAAAAACAAATATATACCCATTTCAATTATTTATTTTTACCAGTGAAACCAATATAACATCTCAACATTCACAAATATACATTTCTGACATTCAAAAACAAAACAAAAACAAATCAGTGACCAATATAGCCACCTTTCTTTGCAAGGACACTCAAAAGCCTGCCATCCATGGATTCTGTCAGTGTTTTGATCTGTTCACCATCAACATTGCGTGCAGCAGCAACCACAGCCTCCCAGACACTGTTCAGAGAGGTGTACTGTTTTCCCTCCTTGTAAATCTCACATTTGATGATGGACCACAGGTTCTCAATGGGGTTCAGATCAGGTGAACAAGGAGGCCATGTCATTAGATTTTCTTCTTTTATACCCTTTCTTGCCAGCCACGCTGTGGAGTACTTGGACGCATGTGATGGAGCATTGTCCTGCATGAAAATCATGTTTTTCTTGAAGGATGCAGACTTCTTCCTGTACCACTGCTTGAAGAAGGTGTCTTCCAGAAACTGGCAGTAGGACTGGGAGTTGAGCTTGACTCCATCCTCAACCCGAAAAGGCCCCACAAGCTCATCTTTGATGATACCAGCCCAAACCAGTACTCCACCTCCACCTTGCTGGCGTCTGAGTCGGACTGGAGCTCTCTGCCCTTTACCAATCCAGCCACGGGCCCATCCATCTGGCCCATCAAGACTCACTCTCATTTCATCAGTCCATAAAACCTTAGAAAAATCAGTCTTGAGATATTTCTTGGCCCAGTCTTGACGTTTCAGCTTGTGTGTCTTGTTCAGTGGTGGTCGTCTTTCAGCCTTTCTTACCTTGGCCATGTCTCTGAGTATTGCACACCTTGTGCTTTTGGGCACTCCAGTGATGTTGCAGCTCTGAAATATGGCCAAACTGGTGGCAAGTGGCATCTTGGCAGCTGCACGCTTGACTTTTCTCAGTTCATGGGCAGTTATTTTGCGCCTTGGTTTTTCCACACGCTTCTTGCGACCCTGTTGACTATTTTGAATGAAACGCTTGATTGTTCGATGATCACGCTTCAGAAGCTTTGCAATTTTAAGAGTGCTGCATCCCTCTGCAAGATATCTCACTATTTTTGACTTTTCTGAGCCTGTCAAGTCCTTCTTTTGACCCATTTTGCCAAAGGAAAGGAAGTTGCCTAATAATTATGCACACCTAATATAGGGTGTTGATGTCATTAGACCACACCCCTTCTCATTACAGAGATGCACATCACCTAATATGCTTAATTGGTAGTAGGCTTTCGAGCCTATACAGCTTGGAGTAAGACAACATGCATAAAGAGGATGATGGGGTCAAAATACTCATTTGCCTAATAATTCTGCACGCAGTGTAGAGTGGAGAATTTTTCTTCTGTAATGGTGGAGAAGCGGGTTTTGGGAGAAGAGGACCGAGCAGTTGTGTAGAGGGTCTGTGGGGACTGTGCGCTGAAGCTTTCTCTGATGTGGACTATCTTGTTTGAAGTATGTGGCAAAGTCCTCAGCTGAGAAGAGAGGAGATGAGAGGAGAGGGTGGGTGCGCTATTATTACGATTACTACAAGTTATGTTATCAGTAGTGGTGCCATTACTAGTAGTACTATTATTACTATCAGTTATATTAGTGTAGTCGTGACATTTGTATTAGTACTATTATTACTATTACTACCAGTATATTGGTTTTAAATTTTTATATATTTATTTTTATTTTTTTACACTTTTTATTCGTTCATTCATTAGATTAGCTTTTTCATAGACTATAATGCGTTACACTATGGGGGTCATTTATGAACTGATACACTCCAATTTTATGACGTATATCTGTCGCAGATTGGGGTATGAAAGGTTATTTGTGCTGCAATATGCGACTTCTCTCCGCTTTCGCCAGGTCTGAAGAAGGGGGCGTGGTGTGGGTGGGGAAGGGGGCGTGGTGTGGGTGGGGAAGGGGGCGGGCCGGAAAGCCCGTCTCATTTATCATTTCTGCATGGAAGCTGGCGTAGATTTAGACCGGCGGTGGATGTAGAGGCCGGCACCACTTCATATCTCCGGCGGGTCCTCCACCAGCACAGAGGTTATTAAGACCAGCATCTAAAACACTGCTGGTAATAAATGACCCCCTATGGTCGTATGGAGCCTCCACAGGCCACAGCTGCGGCAGCCTCACATCCCACACCATGCGGCTCCCCCGATCCTTGCTAGGGGAAGCCGTTGCACCCATGCTCCTGGGTTTTTGAGCTCCTAGATGCTGTGGTCACATTTGAGCATGGCATCTAAGGGGTTAAATGTGTGCGATCGATGTTGTTGTCCATCGCATACATTAGCCCCGGATGTCTGCTGTTTTAAACAGCAGGCACCCTGTGGTCATGGCGGGCGCCATCTTCAAATACCCAACGTATATTTACAGAAGGGGTTAAGCAGGCCGTCCACCATGCGATCCCCCATAGCTCTGTATGTCCCTCTAACAGTATTAATGCTGTCGTTATGTTGAAGGCGGTGGGTACAGTCCTAGGAGACCCCGGAGGGTCAAACACGACTTTTCAGGGCAATCTTTTGATTCGGGTTGAATTTATTTGTACGGAAATGTAATCTTCTGACTAATTTGCTAAAATGTTACCAATTTCAAGAAATGTACTCCTCACTATGTCTGAGTATCAGTTATGTATGACTTTAGTAGTAATATTACTTGTATTACTTATGGTAGAGGCCATGTTACCAGTAGTAATGATATTTCTGTTCTCTAGAAGTAATATATTACTATTAGTACTAATGTTGCTCTTCATATTGTTATGACTATCAGTAATAGTAGAAATACTGTATGGGACTAATGCTATAACTACTATGGGGGTCATTTATTAGTCATATTTCAGGCGCAGATTGCGGCGGCGCAGCTTCTCCCCGCTCACGTGGGGGAAATAGTGGGCGAGGAGGGGCCGGCAGCCCGTCTCAATTACCATTATCTACGCCTGTCTAAGAGGTCTAGAGAGGTCTAAATGTGAGACAGCTCGGAGGCTGGAGTAGATAGACCGGCGGTGGATGCGCCGAAGTTATGTAGAGGCCGGCGCTTCTTTATACTTTCAGCGGATACACCGCCAGCTATGCGGTTTATTAGGACTGGCGTCTTAGTAAATGTGCCCCCATCAGTTTTAACATAAGAAGTAGTATTCTCCCTATTATTATCAGTAGTAATTAGGGATGAGCGAATCTCATATTTTGAAATTCGTTTTCGGTTCGTGTTGTGGTATTTACTGAATTGCGTTATGGATTCTGTTACCACGGACCATAACGCAATTCTACATCGAAATGCTTTTAGAGACATTACGTTATTCATTCTGTCATAATAGAAGTCTATGGCCTGCATAACGGATCCGTCCTGTTTCCGTTATACAGGAGTCCTCTTGTGCATAACGTAAACCAGTAGTAGTATTATTACTATTATTATCAGATATATTATCAGTAGTAGTATTATTACTATTATCAGTAGTATTATTACTGTTATTATCAGTTATATAGTCAATATTATTACTATTATTATCAATTATATTTTAATAGTATTATAAAATTCTAAGTAGTATTATTAATATAAGTTATATTATCAGAAGTATTTTTTTATATTATTATTATTACTATTATCAGTTTTATTATCAGTAATAGTATTATTACTATTATTAGCTATATAATCAGTAGTAGTATTATTAATATTATCAATTATATTGTCAGTAATAGTACTATTACTATTATTTTCAGTCATATTATCAGTAATAGTATTAATACTATTATCATCACTAGTATTATTACCAATATTATCAGTAGTACTATTAGTATTATTATCAGTAGTAGTATTATTACTATTAACAGTCATATTATCGGTAGTAGTAGTATTATTATTATTACGGTTATCAGTTTTATCAGTATTAGTTTTATTACTATCAGTTATATTATCAGTAGTAGTATTATTACTATTATCAGTTATATTATCAGTAGTATTATTACTATTATCAGTTATATTATCAGTATTATTATTATTATTATTATTACTGTTATCAGTTTTATCAGTAGTAGTATTATTACTATCAGTTATATTATCAGTACTAGTATTATTACTATTATTATCAGTTATATTATCAGTAGTAGTAGTATTACTATTATCATCAGTAGTATTATTACCATTGTTATCAGTTATTTTATCTGTAGTATTATTACTATTATTATCAGTAGTAGTATTATTACTATTATCAGTTATATTATCAGTAGTATTATTACTATCATCAGTAGTATTATTACCATTATTATAAGTTCAATTATCAGTAGTATTATTACTATTATCATATATATTATCAGTAGTAGTATTATTACTATTATCAGTAGTATTATTACTGTTATTATCAGTTATATAGTTAATATTATTACTATTATTATAAATTATATTTTAATAGTATTATAAAATTCTAAGTAGTATTATTATTATTATTATAAGTTATATTATCAGAAGTAGTATTTTTTATATTATTACTATTATCAGTTTTATTATCAGTAATAGTATTATTACTATTATTAGCTATATAATCAGTAGTAGTATTATTTATATTATCAATTATATTGTTCAGTAATAGTACTATTACTATTATTATCAGTCATATTATCAGTAATAGTATTAATACTATTATCATCAGTAGTATTATTACCAATATTATCAGTAGTACTATTAGTATTATTATCAGTAATATTATCAGTAGTAGTAGTATTACTATTCTCAGTTATATTATCAGTAGTAGTATTATTACTTTTATCAGTTTTATCAGTAGTAGTTTTATTACTATCAGTTATATTATCAGTAGTAGTATTATTACTATTATCAGTTATATTATCAGTAGTATTATTACTATTATCAGTTATATTATCAGTATTATTATTACTGTTATCAGTTATATCAGTAGTAGTATTATTACTATCAGTTATATTATCAGTAGTAGTATTACTATTATTATCAGTTATATTATCAGTAGTAGTATTACTATTATCATCAGTAGTATTATTACCATTGTTATCAGTTATATTATCAGTAGTAGTATTACTACTATTATTATCAGTAGTAGTATTATTACCATTATATTATATTATCAGTAGTAATATTATTATTGTTATCAGTTTTATAATCAGTAGTAGTAGTAGTATTATTATCGGTTATATTATCAGTAGTAGTATTATTACTATTATCATCAGTAGTATTATTACCATTATTATAAGTTAAATTATCAGTAGTATTATTACTATTATTATCAGTAATATTATCAGTAGTAGTATTATTACTATTATCAGTTTTATAGGAGAGACGACCAGTGTGACAACATTAGTAAGGACATCCAGGGTTACAACATGAGGAGAGACAACCAAGATTACATAAGGAGAGACGACCAGGGTTACAACGTTAGGAGAGAGATGACCAGGGTTACAACGTTAGGAGAGAGACGACCATGGTTACAACGTTAGGAGAGACAACCAGGGTTACAAGGTTAGGAGAGATGAGCAGGATTACAACGTTAGGAGAGACGACCAGGGTTACAACGTTAGGAGAGAGACGACCATGGTTACAATGTTAGGAGAGACGACCAGGGTTACAACGTTAGGAGGGACGACCAGGGTTACAAGGTTAGGAGAGATGACGACCAGGGTTACAACGTTAGGAGAGACGACCAGGGTTACAACGTTAGGAGAGAGACGACCATGGTTACAATGTTAGGAGAGACGACCAGGGTTACAACGTTAGGAGGGACGACCAGGGTTACAAGGTTAGGAGAGATGACGACCAGGGTTACAACGTTAGGAGAGAGAGACGACAAGGGTTACAATGTTAGGAGAGACGACCAGGGTTACAACGTTAGGAGAGACGACCAGGGCTACAACATTAGGAGGGACAACCAGGGTTACAACATTAGGAGGGACGACCAGGGTTACAACGTTAGGAGGGACGACCAGGGTTACAAGGTTAGGAGAGATGAGCAGGATTACAACATTAGGAGAGACGACCAGGGTTACAACGTTAGGAGAGAGACGACCAGGGTTACAATGTTAGGAGAGACGACCAGGGTTACAACATTAGGAAGGACGACCAGGGTTACAACATTAGGAGAGACAACCAGGATTACTATTATTATCAGTAGTAGTATTATTACTATTATATTATATTATCAGTAGTAGTATTATTATTATCAGTTTTATTATCAGTAGTAGTAGTATTACTATTATCAGTTATATTATCAGAATTAGTATTATTACTATTATCATCACTAGTATTATTACCATTATTATCAGTAATATTATCAGTAGTAGTATTATTCCTATTATCAGTTTTATAGGAGAGACGACCAGGGTAACAACATTAGGAGAGAGAGACGACAAGGGTTACAACATTAGGAGGGACGACCAGGGTTACAACGTTAGGAGAGACGACCAGGGTTACAACATTCGGAGAGAGATGACCAGGATTACAACGTTAGGAGAGAGACGAACAGGGTTACAACGTTAGGAGTGAGACGACCAGGGTTACAACGTTAGGAGAGACAACCAGGGTTACAACGTTAGGAGGGACTACCAGGGTTACAACGTTAGGAGAGAGACGACCAGGTTGACGTTAGGAGGGACGACCAGGGTTACAACTTTAGGAGAAACGACCATGGTTACAATGTTAAGAGAGAGACGACCAGGGTTACAACATTAGGAGAGAGACGACCAGGGTTACAACGTTGGGAGAGACGACCAGGGTTACAACTTTAGGAGAAACGACCAGGGTTACAATGTTAGGAGATATGACCAGGGTTACAACGTCATAAGGGATCCCGAGCCATTACAACGTTAGGAGAGAGACGACCAGGGTTACAACGTTAGGAGAGACGACCAGGGTTACATCGTTAGGAGAGACGACCAGGGTTACAACGTTAGGAAAGACGACCAAGATTACAACGTTAGGAGGGACGACCAGGGTTACAAGGTTAGGAGAGAGACGACCAGGGTTACAATGTTAGGAGAGACGACCAGGGTTACAACATTAGGAGGGACGACCAGGGTTACAACGTTAGGAGAGAGAGACGACAAGGGTTACAACATTAGGAGGGACGACCAGGGTAACAACATTAGGAGGGACGACCAGGGTTGCAACGTTACGAGCGACGACTAGGGTTACAATGTTAGGAGAGATGAGCAGGATTACAACGTTAGGAGAGACGACCAGGGTTACAACGTTAGGAGAGAGACGACCAGGGTTACAATGTTAGGAGAGACGACCAGGGTTACAACATTAGGAAGGACGACCAGGGTTACAACATTAGGAGAGACAACCAGGATTACTATTATTATCAGTAGTAGTATTATTACTATTATATTATATTATCAGTAGTAGTATTATTATTGTTATTAGTTTTATTATCAGTAGTAGTAGTGTTACTATTATCAGTTATATTATCAGTATTAGTATTATTACTATTATCATCAGTAGTAGTATTATTACTATTATCAGTTTTATAGGAGAGACGACCAGGGTAACAACATTAGGAGAGAGAGACGACAAGGGATACAACATTAGGAGGGACAACCAGGGTTACAACATTAGGAGGGACGACCAGGGTTACAACGTTAGGAGAGACGACCAGGGTTGCAACGTTAGGAGAGAGACGACCAGGGTTACAACGTTAGGAGAGACGACCAGGGTTACAACGTTAGGAGAGACGACCAGGGTTGCAACGTTAGGAGGGACGACCAGGGTTGCAACATTAGGAGGGACGACCAGGGTTACAACGTTTAGAGAGACGACCAGGGTTACAATGTTAGGAGAGACGACCAGGGTTGCAACGTTAGGAGAAACGACCAGGGTTGCAAAGTTAGGAGAGACGACCAGGCTTACGTTAGGAGAGACAACCATGGTTACAACGTTAGGAGAGAGACGACCAGGGTTACAATGTTAGTGGAGACGACCATGGTTACAACGTTAGGAGAGACGACCAGGGTTACAACGTTAGGAGGGACGACTAGGGTTACAACGTTAGTAAAGTCGACCATGGTTACAATGTTAGGAGAGACGACCAGAGTTACAACGTTAGGAGAGAGACGACCAGGGTTACAACGTTAGGAGAGACAACCAGGGTTACAACGTTAGGAGAGACGACCAGGGTTACAACGTTAGGAGGGACGACCAGGGTTACAACGTTAGGAGGGACGACCAGGGTTACAACGTTAGGAGAGAGACGACCAGGTTTACGTTAGGAGGGATGACCAGGGTTACAACTTTAGGAGAAACAACCAGGGTTAAAATGTTAGGAGAGAGACGACCAGTGTTACAACATTAGGAGAGAGATGGCCAGGGTTACAACGTTGGGAGAGTCGACCAGGGTTACAACTTTAGGAGAGACAACCAGGGTTACAAGGTAAGGAGAGATGAGCAGGATTACAACGTTAGGAGAGATGACCAGGGTTACAACGTTAGGAGAGAGACGACCAGGGTTACAACGTTAGGAGAGACGATCAAGATTACAACGTTAAGAGGGACGACCAGGGTTACAATGTTAGGAGAGACGACCAGGGTTACAACATTAGGAGAGAGATGACCAGGGTTACAACATTAGGAGGGACGACCAGGGTTACAACGTTAGGAGAGAGAGACGACAAGGGTTACAACATTAGGAGGGACGACCAGGGTTACAACATTAGGAGAGACGACCAGGGTTACAACATTAGGAGGGACGACCAGGGTTGCAACGTTAGGAGAGAGACGACCAGGGTTACAACGTTAGGAGAGACGACCAGGGTTACAACGTTAGGAGAGACGACCAGGGTTGCAACGTTAGGAGGGACGACCAGGGTTGCAACGTTAGGAGGGACGACCAGGGTTACAACGTTTAGAGAGACGACCAGGGTTACAATGTTAGGAGAGACGACCAGGGTTGCAACGTTAGGAGAAACGACCAGGGTTGCAAAGTTAGGAGAGACGACCAGGCTTACGTTAGGATAGACAACCATGGTTACAACGTTAGGAGAGAGACGACCAGGGTTACAATGTTAGTGGAGACGACCATGGTTACAACGTTAGGAGAGACGACCAGGGTTACAACGTTAGGAGGGACGACCAGGGTTACAACGTTAGGAGGGACGACCAGGGTTACAACGTTAGGAGAGGGACGACCAGGGTTACAACGTTAGGAGAGAGACGACCAGGTTTACGTTAGGAGGGATGACCAGGGTTACAACTTTAGGAGAAACGACCAGGGTTAAAATGTTAGGAGAGAGACGACCAGTGTTACAACATTAGGAGAGAGATGGCCAGGGTTACAACGTTGGGAGAGTCGACCAGGGTTACAACTTTAGGAGAGACAACCAGGGTTACAAGGTAAGGAGAGATGAGCAGGATTACAACGTTAGGAGAGATGACCAGGGTTACAACGTTAGGAGAGAGACGACCAGGGTTACAACGTTAGGAGAGAGACGACCAGGGTTACAACGTTAGGAGAGACGATCAAGATTACAACGTTAAGAGGGACGACCAGGGTTACAATGTTAGGAGAGACGACCAGGGTTACAATGTTAGGAGAGACGACCAGGGTTACAACATTAGGAGGGACGACCAGGGTTACAACGTTAGGAGAGAGAGACGACAAGGGTTACAACATTAGGAGGGACGACCAGGGTTACAACATTAGGAGAGACGACCAGGGTTACAACATTAGGAGAGACGACCAGGGTTACAACATTAGGAGGGACGACCAGGGTTACAACGTTAGGAGAGAGAGACGACAAGGGTTACAACGTTAGGAGGGACGACCAGGGTTACAATGTTAGGAGAGAGAGACAACCATGGTTACAACGTTAGGAGAGAGACGACCAGGGTTACAATGTTAGTAGAGACGACCATGGTTACAATGTTAGGAGAGACGACCAGGGTTACAACGTTAGTAGAGACGACCAGGGTTACAACGTTAGGAGAGAGACGACCAGGGTTACAACGTTAGGAGAGACGACCAGGGTTACAACGTTAGGAGAGACGACCAGGGTTACAACGTTGGGAGAGACGACCAGGGTTACAACGTTAGGAGAGACGACCAGGGTTACAACGTTAGGAGAGACGACCAGGGTTACAACGTTAGGAGAGACGACCAGGGTTACAACGTTAGGAGAGACGACCAGGGTTTCAACGTTAGGAGGGACGACTAGGGTTACAACGTTAGGAGAGACGACCAGGTTTACGTTAGGAGGGACGACCAGGGTTACAATTTTAGGAGATATGACCAGGGTTACAACGTCATGAGGGATCCCCAGCCATGAATATGGTGTGAAGGGAGGACAGAGGTCACTGGCTGATCAGAGAGCTCTGTATCAGTGCAGCCTGATGAATGGAAGCTGGTCATAGGTGCAGCACAGGAGAAGGCACATCATCATGGGCATGGTGGCCATCTTTTCTCAGTGACACCAGGCAGCCATCTTTTCTCAGTGACACCAGACAGCCATCTTTTCTCAGTGACACCAGGCAGCCATCTTTTCTCAGTGACACCGGGCAGCCATCTTTTCTCAGTGACACCGGGCAGCCATCTTTTCTCAGTGACACCGGGCAGCCATCTTTTCTCAGTGACACCGGGCAGCCATCTTTTCTCAGTGACACCGGGCAACCATCTTTTGTCAGTGACACCGGGCAGCCATCTTTTTTCAGTTACACCGGGCAGCCATCTTTTCTCAGTTACACCGGACAGCCATCTTTTCTCAGTGACACCGGGCAGCCATCTTTTCTCAGTGACACCGGGCAGCCATCTTTTCTCAGTGACACCGGGCAGCCATCTTTTCTCAGTGACATCGGGCAGCCATCTTTTTTCAGTTACACCGGGCAGCCATCTTTTCTCAGTTACACCGGACAGCCATCTTTTCTCAGTGACACCGGGCAGCCATCTTTTTCTCAGTTACACCGGACAGCCATCTTTTTCTCAGTTAGACCGGGCAGCCATCTTTTCTCAGTGACACCGGGCAACCATCTTTTGTCAGTGACACCGGGCAGCCATCTTTTTTCAGTTACACCGGACAGCCATCTTTTCTCAGTTACACCGGACAGCCATCTTTTCTCAGTGACACCGGGCAGCCATCTTTTCTCAGTGACACCGGGCAGCCATCTTTTTCTCAGTTAACATTCCAGAACAGCTCATAGGTGACAGACCATTATACACTGTGATCTCCATGGTCCATGCAGGGTAGGAAGAGGTTGCTGAAGGGGCAGTGCAGGAGCCCAGAGCTGCACTTCACCCACCACACACAGGTACTTGTCTCCATGCTGTTGGAGCAGGTACTGTGGCCTGCACCTGATGTCTGGGCAGGAGATCATCTTCCTTACCCTGGTTAATTTAGGGAGGAGTTCTGATTGGTTAGCCTTTCTTTATATCTTCCTGTTTTCTGCCCATAGTAGCCGGGTGTAGCGTGAGCTCTGTGCGCTTCCAGCTTCCTTCTATTCCTAGTATCCTGTTCTAGTCTTAGTGTTGTCTCATTGCAGCTTGGCACTTGTAGTCCTTTTGGCTTTTATTGCTGCCAGCACTGAAGTTTGTTGTGTGTTTTCAGAGTTTGGTTTTGATCTGTCTCTGGCTCCACCATAAGGCTGATAACTACACTAGCCCAGAAGGGACTTCACCATAAACCTGGTAACCTGTTAACTACACTAAACCACAAGGAACTTCACCATTAGCCTGTTAACTATACCAGACCACCAGGGACTTCACCATTAGCCTGGTAACTATACCAGACCACCAGGGACTTCACCATTAGCCTGGTAACTATACCAGACCACCAGGGACTTCACCATTAGCTTGTTAACTACACCAGACCACCAGGGACTTCACCATTAGCCTGTTAACTATACCAGACCACCAGGGACTTCACCATAAACCTGGTAACTATACCAGACCACCAGGGACTTCACCATTAGCTTGTTAACTACACCAGACCACCAGGGACTTCACCATTAGCCTGTTAACTATACCAGACCACCAGGGACTTCACCATAAACCTGGTAACTATACCAGACCACCAGGGACTTCACCATTAGCTTGTTAACTACACCAGACCACCAGCGACTTCACCATTAGCTTGTTAACTATACCAGACCACCAGGGACTTCACCATTAGCTTGTTAACTACTCCAGACCACCAGGGACTTCACCATTAGCCTGTTAACTATACCAGACCACCAGGGACTTCACCATTAGCTTGTTAAGTACACTACACCACCAGGGACTTTTTAAACCTGATAATTACATTAGACCACCATGGACTTTCCACCATAAACCTATTAAGTACACTAGACCACCAAGGATGTTGGCATTAAGCCAAGGAATGTAAAGAGGGATAACTTCTTCAGCCCCTCTCATTTTCCTCACACTTTGTTACGTTACCAAGGCCCTTCTCCCCCGATTACTTAGATTGGGGGCGGAAGCACTTGGAAGAGTCCTGCTTCTTCTTCTTCCATGTAAGAATTTTGGAGGCCACTGTTCTCCTTGGAACTTTTAGTGCAGCAAAAATGTTTTGTCATCTTCTCCAGATCTGAGCCTCCACACAATCCTGTCTCTGGGCTCTACAGGCAGTTCTCTCTTCCTCATGACTTGGTTTTTGCTCTGATGCACTGTCAGCTGTGAGATCTTATATAGACAGGGCTGTGTCCAAATCATGTCCAATCACCTGAATTTACCATAAGTGACTCCAGTCAAGGTGTAGAACATCTCAGAGATGATCCAGAGAAATGGAGGCCGCAGATCGAAATGTCAAGTGTCACAAAGTAAAGGGGCTGAAGACTTAGGTCCATGTGAATGGGGCTGAATACTTGATGATGAGGTGAGAGAACAGAATGTGAGGAAAGGGAGAGGGTGTGAGGACTTTCCCCATGCACTGTATATATACACACATGGACAAAATTGTTGGTACCTTCCAATAAAGAAAAACCCACAACGATCACTGAAATAACTGGAAACTGACAAAAGTAATAACTGAAAATGTACTGAAAATCCACTCATGAGGCTCAGACGTTGCTTCTGAATTGTGGTTCAGCGGAGTCATTTATAAAACATACTGATGACCCCGGCCTGGACACAGATGATGGTTTCCCTAGAAAAGACTGAAGATAATGTGACCATAGGGACGTAAAGTCATGTCCTGTAATTACATCACAGGTTCCTCAGACTTGTAATCAGTCAGTCTGCCTATTTACAGCGTGAAAAGTAGTCCCTGCGCTGTTTGGTGTTGTGGTGGCCACCACTCTGAACATGGACGCTGAGGAGAGAGTTATCTCAGGAGATTAGAAAGAAAATTCTAGAAAAATATGTTAAAGGGGTTATCCAATTTCCCAAACTCCCCCATCATGTTCTGGGCCCCGCTCCCGGCACCGATCCTGGTCCCTGCAAAGCCGCTGACGCTTCTCTCTGCACGAACCTCCCGTCACCCGCGATGCTAGGGAGACTCTTTTCCGTCCCCACCTGCCACTGACTGCTCCCCCCCGACACCGGATGTTTTCATCCGTGTGCAGGGAGAATCAGCAGCGGCGGTGTGGGAACCAGGCCCGGTGCCGGGAACGGAGTAAGTATATTACCAGTGAGGGGCCCGGCACATTGTGGGGGGGGGGGGGGTTTAATAAATTGGATAACCCCTTTAAAGGTAAAGGCTATAAGGCATCTCCAAACACCTGAATGTTCCTGTTACTACAGTTACACATATTATTCAGAAGTTTAAGGTCTATGGACTGTAGCCAACCTCCCTGGACATGGCTACAAGAGGAAAATTGATGACAAATTGAAGGGACGTAAATTATGAATGGTAACCAAAGAGCACAGAACAACTTCCAAAGAGATTAGAGGTGAAGTCCAAGGTCAAGGTACATCAGCGTCAGGTCGCATCAGCCATCGCGGTGTTAGACAAAGTCGACTTAATGGAAGGCGACTGAGGAGGAAACCACTGCTGACAGCAAATCATCCAAAAATTAGACTGGAAATAGCCAAAATGCATATTGACAAACCACAATGCTTCTGGGAGAATGTCCTTTGGACAGATGAGACAAAACTGGAGCTTTTTGGCGAGTCACATCAGCTCTATGTTCACAGATGTGAAAGAGAAGAACATTGTACCTCCTGGGGGACATGGAGGCGGCTCAGGGATTTTTGGGGCTACTTTCTGCATCTGGCACAGGGTGTCTTGTATCTGTGCAGGGTGCAATAAAATCTCAGGACAATTAAGGGATTCTGGAGCGCAATGTGCCGCCCAGTGTCAGACAGTTTGGTGTCAGCCGCAGGTCATGGTTCCTCTAGCAGGATAATGACCCAAAACACAGCTAAAAACATCCAAGAATAATGAAGAGCAAAGCACTGGACTACTCTGAAGTGGCTTCTATCAGCCCAGCTCTAAATCCTGCAGAACATCTGTGGAAGGAGCTGAGACCTGCCGTCTGGAGAAGACACCTTCACATCTGAGACATCCGGAGCAGTCTGCTCATACGGAGTGACCAGAATACCTGTGGACGGGACAGAAGTCTCACTGAGAGGCAGAGGAATCGCCTCTAAAGTGATGAGTCCATCCTCTGTGTCCAGGACCGGGGCGTTCGTTGTACCTCATCCTGCTGGGCCACAATTCAGAAGCAGCGTCTGCTCTTCATTCGCTGATTTTCACTACAGTTTAAAGGGAGTCTGTCACCACAATTTGACAATATAAACTGCTTACATGGCGCTCTAGCACAACTACACAAGATTCCAATGGTACCTTTGTTGTATTCTTCTGACTTTCACCGGCTGAAAAAACATAGTTTTATCTCTATGCAAATGAGGGCCCGCAAGTGCCCAGGGGCGGGGTTCTTGTTGTAGGTGCCCAGGGGCGGGGTTCTTGTTGTAGGTGCCCAGGGACAGGGTTCTTGTTGTAGGTGCCCAGGGGCGGGGTTCTTGTTGTAGGTGACCAGGGGCGGGGTTCTTGTTGTAGGTGCCCAGGGACAGGGTTCTTGTTGTAGGTGCCCAGGGGCGGGGTTCTTGTTGTAGGTGCCCAGGGACAGGGTTCTTGTTGTAGGTGCCCAGGGGCGGGGTTCTTGTTGTAGGTGACCAGGGGCGGGGTTCTTGTTGTAGGTGCCCAGGGACAGGGTTCTTGTTGTAGGTGCCCAGGGGCGGGGTTCTTGTTGTAGGTGCCCAGGGACAGGGTTCTTGTTGTAGGTGCCCAGGGGCGGGGTTCTTGTTGTAGGTGACCAGGGGCGGGGTTCTTGTTGTAGGTGCCCAGGGACAGGGTTCTTGTTGTAGGTGCCCAGGGGCGGGGTTCTTGTTGTAGGTGACCAGGGGCGGGGTTCTTGTTGTAGGTGCCCAGGGACAGGGTTCTTGTTGTAGGTGCCCAGGGGCGGGGTTCTTGTTGTAGGTGCCCAGGGGCGGGGTTCTTGTTGTAGGTGCCCAGGGACAGGGTTCTTGTTGTAGGTGCCCAGGGGCGGGGTTCTTGTTGTAGGTGACCAGGGGCGGGGTTCTTGTTGTAGGTGACCAGGGGCGGGGTTCTTGTTGTAGGTGCCCAGGGGCGGGGTTCTTGTTGTAGGTGCCCAGGGACGGGGTTCTTGTTGTAGGTGCCCAGGGGCGGGGTTCTTGTTGTAGGTGCCCAGGGGCGGGGTTCTTGTTGTAGGTGCCCAGGGACAGGGTTCTTGTTGTAGGTGCCCAGGGGCGGGGTTCTTGTTGTAGGTGCCCAGGGACAGGGTTCTTGTTGTAGGTGCCCAGGGGCGGGGTTCTTGTTGTAGGTGCCCAGGGGCGGGGTTCTTGTTGTAGGTGCCCAGGGGCGGGGTTCTTGTTGTAGGTGCCCAGGGACAGGGTTCTTGTTGTAGGTGCCCAGGGGCGGGGTTCTTGTTGTAGGTGACCAGGGGCGGGGTTCTTGTAGGTGCCCAGGGGCGGGGTTCTTGTTGTAGGTGCCCAGGGGCGGGGTTCTTGTTGTAGGTGCCCAGGGGCGGGGTTCTTGTTGTAGGTGCCCAGGGGCGGGGTTCTTGTTGTAGGTGCCCAGGGGCGGGGTTCTTGTTGTAGGTGCCCAGGGGCGGGGTTCTTGTTGTAGGTGCCCAGGGGCGGGGTTCTTGTTGTAGGTGCCCAGGGACAGGGTTCTTGTTGTAGGTGCCCAGGGACAGGGTTCTTGTTGTAGGTGCCCAGGGACAGGGTTCTTGTTGTAGGTGCCCAGGGGCGGGGTTCTTGTTGTAGGTGCCCAGGGACAGGGTTCTTGTTGTAGGTGCCCAGGGGCGGGGTTCTTGTTGTAGGTGCCCAGGGGCGGGGTTCTTGTTGTAGGTGCCCAGGGACAGGGTTCTTGTTGTAGGTGCCCAGGGGCGGGGTTCTTGTTGTAGGTGCCCAGGGGCGGGGTTCTTGTTGTAGGTGCCCAGGGGCGGGGTTCTTGTTGTAGGTGCCCAGGGACAGGGTTCTTGTTGTAGGTGCCCAGGGGCGGGGTTCTTGTTGTAGGTGCCCAGGGGCGGGGTTCTTGTTGTAGGTGCCCAGGGACAGGGTTCTTGTTGTAGGTGCCCAGGGACAGGGTTCTTGTTGTAGGTGCCCAGGGACAGGGTTCTTGTTGTAGGTGCCCAGGGGCGGGGTTCTTGTTGTAGGTGCCCAGGGGCGGGGTTCTTGTTGTAGGTGCCCAGGGACAGGGTTCTTGTTGTAGGTGCCCAGGGGCGGGGTTCTTGTTGTAGGTGACCAGGGGCGGGGTTCTTGTAGGTGCCCAGGCAGCTCTGCCTTCTTTTCATATTACCCCTCCCCAGCCTCTTGCTGGTCCCGCCCTATAAGGCTGTTTCCTCATCCCAAGTACTGGCTGAGATCCGGCGCGTGCGCAGTTCACCGCCGGCCCGGGCATGCGCACTGCAATGTGGATATACTAACCTTTCTCTTGCTCGGATTGCCTCCAGTCTCCCTGCTTGCTTCCGGTCCACCAGCGCATGCGCACAACATAAATCGATGCCGCTCCCAACAATGGGCATCGTAGTGCGCATGCCCAGGCCGGCGGTGAACAGCCTTATAGGGCGGGACCTAATGTATTACTTCTTTCATCTTCAGGTTATTTCAGTGAGGGTTGTGGGGTTTTCTTTCTTTAACAGAAGGGTATCAACAGTTTTGTCCATGTGTACACTGCATATATGTACTGTATATATGTGTATGCACTGTGTATATGTACTGTATATATGTGTATGCACTGTATATAGGTGTATGCAGTGTATGTACTGTATATATATATGTATGTACTGTATACAGTTACAAGATAAAGTATGTGAACCCTTTGGAATGATCTGGATTTCTGCACAAATTGGTCATAAAATGTGATCTGATCTTCATCTAAGTCACAACAATAGACAATCACAGTCTGCTTAAAGGGATTCTGTCACCTCGTTTTACCCTATAGAGATGCGGACATGCTCGGCTAGATCGCCGCTAGCATGTCCGCAATATACCTGTCCCATATCTCTGTGTGGTTTTATTGAGTGTAAAAAATGATTTTATAGATATGTAAATCAGCCTGGTAAGGAGCACAAGGGGCTGTACTAACCGTTCTGGAGCCCAGCACCGCCTGTATCCAGGAATCTCCTCCTAAAACCACACAGAGATATGGGACAGGTATATTACGGACATGCTAGCGGCGATCTAGCCGAGCATGTCCGCATCTCTATAGGGTAAAACGAGGTGACAGAATCCCTTTAAACTAATAACACACAAAGAGTTAAATGTTACCATGTTTTTATTGAACACACCATGTAAACATTCACAGTGCAGGTGGAAAAAGTATGTGAACCCTTGGATTTAATAACTGGTTGAACCTCCTTTGGCAGCAATAACTTCCACCAAACGTTTCCTGTAGTTGCAGATCAGACACAACGGTCAGGAGTAATTCTTGACCATTCCTCTTTACAGAACTGTTTCAGTTCAGCAATATTCTTGGGATGTCTGGTGTGAATCGCTTTCTTGAGGTCATGCCACAGCATCTCCATCGGGTTGAGGTCAGGACTCTGACTGGGCCACTCCAGAAGGCGGATTTTCTTCTGTTTAAGCCATTCTGTTGTTGATTTACTTCTATACTTTGGGTCGTTGTCCTGTTGCAGCAGCCATCTTCTGTTGAGCTTCAGCTGGTGGACAGATGGCCTTAAGTTCTCCTGCAAAATGTCAATTTGTGCAGAAATCCATATCATTCCAAAGGGTTCACATACTTTTTCTTGCAACTGTATATACAGAATACTGTCCTCTGTAGTGTATATACAGTATACGTCCTCTGTAGTATATATACAGTATACTGTCCTCTGTAGTATATATACAGTATACTGTCCTCTGTAGTGTATATATACAGTATACTGTCCTCTGTAGTGTATATATACAGTATACTGTCCTCTGTAGTGTATATATACAGTATACTGTCCTCTGTAGTATATATACAGTATACTCTCCTCTGTAGTATATATATACAGTATACTGTCCTCTGTAGTATATATACAGTATACTGTCCTCTGTAGTATATATACAGTATACTGTCCTCTGTAGTATATATATACCGTATACTGTCCTCTGTAGTGTATATACAGTATACTGTCCTCTGTAGTATATATACAGTATACTGTCCTCTGTAGTATATATACAGTATACTGTCCTCTGTAGTATATATATATATACACAGTATACTTTCCTCTGTAGTATATATACAGTGTGACGAATACCACCCCTCATGCCCGCTTGACGTCAACTACATCGAGCTCACGAGATACGGTATGGTCACTGGTTACCAAGGCGTGAAGTTACGCCCTCCTGGAGGAGCGGGTATGGTCAATCTTGGTACAGTTTTCACAGATGCCTCCTGTTCACACGGGCACAGAGAGGCAACAAACTGAGAGAGCCTTTTCACTGCCCCAGTGAAACAGCGCATTCTCAGTCCGGAAAGACTGCCACCAATTCTTTGTTTGATATAAGCCCGGTCCGTTAATGGGATTTTATAGGGTAAGAAACCAACCCGAGGTAGCGTATAACTAGGCCAAAACATGGACGGGGGATTCGTGATCAAGATACAAGACAGCACAAGATTAAATTATATATTTAATCGCCTTAAAGGGTTTCTATCACTTCGTATGACATAATTAGCTGTCAGACACTAGCGATCCGCTAGTGTCTGCTCTGGCCAACCATCCTAATATAACAGCTTTTGGGGCAGCCGTTTTGCTAAAAAAATAACTTTTATAAATATGCTAATGAGCCTCTAGGTGCTATGTGGGCGTCATTAGCACCTAGAGGCTCCGTCTACCTTCATACACAGCCACCGCCCAGCGCGTCCCTCCAGCCCGCCCATCTCCTGCTGAATGCGATCCTCCGTGTGACGCAGCGGACGAATTCTCGCGCATGCGCCGTGCGCGGCTGTATTCGGCGCATGCGCAGTGAATGTCTGACCGCTTCCCTGCTCAGACATCTCCACTGCGCCTGCGCCGATGACGTCATAGTGCTCCAAGGAACAGGCGCAGTGGAGATGTCTGAGCAGGGAAGCAGTCAGACATTCACTGCGCATGCACCGAATACAGCCGCGCACGGCGCATGCGCGAGAATTCGTCCGCTGCGTCACACGGAGGATCGCATTCAGCAGGAGATGGGCGGGCTGGAGGGACGCGCTGGGCGGTGGCTGTGTATGATGGTAGACGGAGCCTCTAGGTGCTAATGACGCCCCCATAGCACCTAGAGGCTCATTAGCATATTTATAAAAGTTATTTTTTTAGCAAAACGGCTGCCCCAAAAGCTGTTATATTAGGATGGTTGGCCAGAGCAGACACTAGCGGATCGCTAGTGTCTGAGAGCTAATTATGTCATACGAAGTGATAGAAACCCTTTAAGGGCTCACTAGATATAACACTATACACACAAGGAATATATACAGTGGTCTGAGGTTACAAATACAGGTAATAGGGTACAACAGGATTAAGCAGAACAAAAGTCAGTTTACCAGATGGATGAGTCCTTTTGGGTTGTGATGAGTTCTTAGCTGTAGTCACATGGAGGGCAGTGATGTTAGCAGGTTGCAGGTCCCTCTAAACACATGGCACGATGTGATCCTCCTTCAGAGAAAAGACACGTCCGCTTGCTGGTACAAGACTTTTAAAATGTAGCCGGCCCCTCCTCTTCCCGCCTCTGGGTCCCCCCTCCATGCTGATCCTGGCAGCTCAATGATCCACAAAACCCTTTCGGGTTCATAGCTCCAGACCCGAAGGTCACAGAGAGATGGTTCTGGAACCAACAGACCCGCCAGGGTTCTGGCTACAAGTAGAGTCCAAGCATGGTATCGTTATTTAGTTTCTGTGGGGAGTTATGTATATCTCCCTTCCCTGGCATCCCACCACCAAACCATGACCACGGGCCTGTTCATTGTGGCCACAGGGACACAAATATGTATCCGGTTTGTGCCTGTGGTGGCCGGGCGATTCATAATTCCTTATGAACTGCCAGCCCCAGAAAGTCTGATAATTTCCATTGAACTGTGGAATGGACTAGACCTCCTGCAGAGAGGTCTTTCCTGTTCCATTAGCTGGGTTCCTGGCTGGCTGAATGGAAGTGTAAAAAGTTGTAAACACTGGTGGACTGCTAGAGGTCCTCTGCCATCTGCTGGCTTCGAAGCTGGGCCCCCCTGTGGAGTTCACTACCTCTGCTACCTTTCAGCTGATGGCTGGTGTCGGGACATGGCTGATAGTAAATATTAATCCATATTCCTCACACCTTCCCCTTTTAGAGGGCACTGGGGCAGCACATTCCTGTGTTTCCCTGTACGCCCATCCGCATCCTCTCTGGTGGTGAATGGCAAAGTGGTATGGCTGGTGCTTCAGGCTCCTGTGTACCCACCTCCCATTTGTTCCTGACCAATGGAGTCACCTGACTGAGCATGACACCGAGGCCCAATTACTGGCATAAGTCGGTACTATAAACGGTCGCGTGAAGTCGGCTGCCTGTAGTACCGGGAAGCTGGAAAGGGCATACTTCAGTGCCTGGAAGTCCGTCTCGCAGTCGTTCGTCCAATCGACTGCGGAGGCCAGTTTTTTTCCTGGTGCAGTCCGTCAGGGGCCTCGCCAGGCTACTATAGTGGGGCGCGAACCCCCTATAGTACCCAGCAGTGCCCAGGAAGGAGATCACCCGGTTCTTGTCCCGGAGGGTGAGCCAGGATGTGCTGGCATCCACTCTCCCGTTCTCCGGTTCCAAAGCTTCCTCGCTCATGCCCAGCTGGCACTTTCCTGGTGTAAGGGTCAAGCCTGCCTGGCAGATATGCCGAAGCATCTGCGCTAGGTGCTCTCGGGAATCGTCCCATGTAGGACCGAAGACGCCAATGACCTCCAGGTACGCGTACCCTTCAAGTCCCTTAAGCAGCTTGACCATCCGCTTAGAAGTGGCAGGGTCATACTCCATGCCCAATGGCATCTCGGTGGACGCCATCCTTCCGGGCGTTTTGGTGAACAGGTCCAGAAGGGGCGTCGTTTCTGGAGGGCACCTGCCTCCCGCTCATAATGCGCCTGTATCACGTTCACGGGGAAGGCCTTCTGCCTTCCCCGGGCGTGGTCCAGGGTGACCAGGTATATCCTGGCATTGAGCCACTGGTACGCGAGGTACGGGCCCTCCCAGGCCGCCTGAGGTTATCCTGAGGCATGGGAACCAGTATCCACGCTTGCTGACCCACCTGGTGGGTCCACTCACAAGCCATCTGATCGTACCCTCGCTTCTGGTCGGTCTGGACTTGCCCCATACTGTCATGCACCAACCGCGACAAGGCCTGCGCCTTTTACTGGAAGCACACGACACACTTGATGAACGGCACCCCAGGGGTGGCTACGTCTCCTGTCCAGGCCTCTGTCTTAGCGGCCCCTGTGTATCTGGTCATCGTAATTTCATGCCAAAGCACAGAAACTCCACCCTGAACGGATACGGTCCCTAGGCTACATGTCACGGAGGGGAGTGGGGGAAACCCCCCACCGTACGGTGTCAAAGGGTAAATGGGATCAGCCTGGCCAAAAAGGAGTGATAAGGGAGCAGGTCACCTCCTACAACGTCCCTAATCCTCTCCCTGACTCCTCACCTTATGAGCGGACCCCGATGGTAGGACGACTCATACTCAGGATTCCTAAAGACCCTAAGTCGCCCTGGTAATCCCTCACTTAGGAGCAGGGAAGAGACGACCTGTTCATCCCAGTAATGGAGGAACAGGAGTCTCTATCTGAGGCCAGGCTGCAAGGAGAGGTGAACACATACAGCTATAGAGATGGCAGGTAAGCGAAACCATAAGACACTTACCTGCCACAGACACACTGACTGGAACCCATGCACAAGTGCTGGTGTCCACACCAACATTAAAGGACACACCACAACCACACAGGAACCCAGGACACCCATAGCTGTAATAACATGAAACAGGGGAATGTCTAGCAAACATGACACCAAACACCACCAGACATGTAACACCAAACTAGACATATAAACACCCTGAACATAACCCACTCCATACAAATAGGGACAGGAAGGGAAGGAGACACCGAGATGACATTGAACATCTATGACCACAAGAGTGGCCCTCACTGGAAAGATGGTAAAGCCAGGAGCCGTGAACCACCAGCACACACCAAGCCTGGAGGAACACTCAGCTACAGGCTTCCAGCAGAGACTAAATAGCCCAAGCAGCCACACCCACAAACACACAACCCAGTGTTCACAAAACACTAGGAAGGGAGTTAACCCTTCCAACACCAGACAGAGGAAGGAAGCCACTTAAAGGAGAAGTGCACACACAAGCAAACTAAGCCACACGTTACCACCGGCAACAGCATGCGTGGCAACCATGTCACGGCAATCACCCAGAAGGCCAAGACACTGCCACCGCATGCTCTAACAGCAACACATTGCCGTGGGCAACCGCAAGTGTGGCAACAGTGTCACAGCGTTCACCATAGGCCGTGACACTACGCCTCTGGTGAGCCCTGCTGAACCGTTTCCCGGCACAACCATCCTTGGTCCCAGACCGCCCTCTGGAGGTCTGAGTCCAAGGGAGGCCGTGCCACCTGCTCTGTGAGAGCTTTCAAGCTGGCGCTAGCCCCTAGCACCACCTGAACCCCTGGTGGGTCGTGGTCAGAATAGACGAGACTGCCACGTCCCATGTCAGTTCTACTACCTGCCGGTACCTAGGCCACTCCTCCGGTGAGCCCTGCTGGACCGTGACCCGGTATAGCCGACCTTGGTCCCAGACCACCCGCTCGAGGTCTGAGTCTGAGGGAGGCGGTGCCGCTTGCTCCTTGAGAGTGTTCAGGCTGGCGTCAGCCACTAACGGCACCTGAAACCCCTAACCAGACGTGGCCAGAATAGACAAGACTACCACGTCCTCTGTCAGGTCCCCGGGACCTGTCTCCTGGCCTCCATCTGACTCGGCAGCCACTTGGTCGGAAGGGGGAAAGCCATCAGACCCCTGAGGGGCCCTAGCACTCCCACTGCGCGTGACAGCAGCTATGGCCGCTGCTACCGCTGGTAGTGCCTGCTTCCCCTCGGCTTCCGACCAAGTCACCAGTCCAGAC
The DNA here is from genome assembly GCF_905171765.1 of Bufo bufo. Taxonomy (NCBI): domain Eukaryota; kingdom Metazoa; phylum Chordata; class Amphibia; order Anura; family Bufonidae; genus Bufo; species Bufo bufo. The sequence goes on along the minus strand of NC_053389.1, from coordinate 839,230,624 downwards.
GGACTAACCTGGCCCTCTGACATCCCAGTTGTGGAGGAACTGTGCACTGAGGCTTTACCTGGGAGCCCTACTTCTCCTGGGACAACCCTGACCTCATTTGCATCCTCCTCCCCCGCAGCTGTCTGCCCCCTGCTTGTCCCCTCAGTAGCCACACCTGAGGACAACAGGTTCCAGCAGTCTTGCTGGCCACACCCTGGGGCCTCAGCACAGCTGGCGTGAATGACCCCCTCCCCCCTGAGGGGAGAGGCACACATCACCATCAACAGGCATGTTATGAACAATAACAGTATCAACAGGGGTGGACATGACATCACATTCTGGGGGATCGGACCTCGGGGTGTCAAATAGACCTTGGCAACGGGCAGCGCCAGTTCTACTCCTCCAATCACGGAGACAGTAAGGGATCTCCCGGGCAGTAAATCATGGGGTGCCACCAGTTCAGGCCATACCAGAGTCATTTTAGCGCCGCTGTCTCTAAGTCCTATAGCCACGGCCTGGCCCACGGTGACCGGTTGAAAATTGTCAAGGGACCTCCCACCACACCCACACACAACACAGTGGACGGTTTCCGGGTCGATGACTGGGACGGGCCCCTTGGGCGCTGGGGACACATGGCCTCGAAGTGTCCTGGCTGTTTACAGAAGTAGCAAAGTCGGAGTTCCCCCACCGACGTGGAAAGTGAAGCCGGGCCGGTGCCCACTTGGGCCTAGGGGCAGGGGTAGCAGGTGCAGCGTGCATCTTACCCCCTCTCCAGACGACAGGTTTACGAGCCTCTGAAGTCCTGTTGTTGGTGTATTCATCGGCCAGGGCTGCTGTTGCAGAGGTCCCCTTGGGCTATCGGTCACGGAGGTACTGCTGGAGGTCCTCCAGGCAGTTCCACAAGAACTGCTCTGTGGCGATGAGCTCCTTCAGCTGCTGGACGGTGGTGAGCTCTAATCCTGTGGTCTATTGATCAACCGCTCTCAGCAAGGCCCGCATGTGATCGGCCCAGCTCTGGGTAGAACCTCCCTGCAAACTCCGGAGCTTTTTCCGGTATGTCTCAGGTGTCAATTTGTACTGCCAGACCAGAGCCTGCTTGATGTCCTCATAGCTCAGGATGGTCTTGCTGGGCAGGTACCCGAAGATTTCAAGGGCTTTTCCCCTGAGACGTGGTGTTAGGAATCGGACCCACTGGTCCCCCGGCAGCTGGTACTGATGGCAGGCCGTCTCAATCGCCAACAAGAAAGTGTCCAAGTCCCCATCTTTGTCTAGTAGGGGGAAGTCCTCCGCCCGCAGTTTTGGACTCCGGATCTCTGGAGACTCACATCGGGCTGCTGGAGTTGGAGCTGGAGCACTCGCAGCTGATGCTCCTGCTAGCAACGTTCTGCAGCCTCTGCTTGTTTGCGATGTTCTGCAGCCTCTGCTTGATCGCGACGCTCTGCAGCTGCCATGAGGATCTCGTAGGAAGCCTGGTCTCCAACCTGGAGACGGTCTAGGGCAGCCTGTAGGAGAGCAGCCGAGCCTGCCTGGCTTGGGGAGCTTTGGCTGTGCTCCCCCTTGCCTTGAAAAAAGTCGCCTTCCACCTCCTCCCAGCCCGCTATCTGGACTGCGTCCTCCCCGCCACAATTCATAGCCTCGGCCATTTCCTTAGCTTTGCTGCTTGTAAAACTGGGCATCATTGCCACGGGTGGTCATTGACACAGCCTGCAACCTGATGCACACACACCTTATGGTGTTTGCACTCAGACTGTCTAGTGTTGAGTTGATCTCAAGACTCCAGCGGCAAAAGCTACTGCTGGTAGTCTTTAGTGTCTGGGAGTATGGGTCCCACATTCACACACACTAGTTTCTCGATCCCACTTTGCTGCCACCAATATGTGACGAATACCACCCCTCGTGCCCGCTTGACGTCACAAAGCATGATGTTATGCCCTCCAGAGGAGCACGTAGGGTCAGCTTGGTACAGTTTACACAGACACCTCCTGTCTACGCGAGCATAGAGAGGCAACAAGCTGAGAGAGCCTGGTCACTGCCACAGTGAAACAGCGCCTTCTCAGCCTGGGTTATCTGCCACCAGCTTCTCGTTTGATATAAGCCCGGTCCGCTAACGGGATTATTTAGGGTGAGAAACCAACCCGGGGTAGCTTATAACTAGGCCGAAACACGGATGTGGGGATTCGTGATCGAGATACAAGACAGCACAAGATTAAATTATATATTTCATCTCCTTAAGGGCTCACTAGATAATACACTATACACACAAGGAATATATACAGTGGTCTGAGGTTATAAATACAGGTGGTATGGTACAAACAGGGTTAAGCAGAACAAAAGTCAGTTTACAAGATGGATGAGTCTTTTTGGGTGGTGATGAGTTCTTAGCTGTATTCACATGGAGGGCAGTGATGTCAGCAGGTTGGAGGTCCCTCTAAACACATGGCACGATGTGACCCTCCTTCAGAAAAAAGACGCACCCGCTTGCTGGCACAAGCCTTTTAAAGGGTCCTCCCCTCCCTGCTGATCCTGGCAGCACAATGACCCACAAAATGTTTAGGGTTCATAGCTCCAGACCCGAAGGTCACAGGGAGATGGTTCTGGGACCAACAGACCCGCCTGGGTTCCGGCTACAAGTAGAGTCTAAGCATGGTATCGTTATTTAGTTTCTGTGGGGAGATATGTATAACTCCCTTCCCTGGCATCCCACCACCAAACCATGACCACGGCCTGTTCATCGTGGCCACAGGGACACAAATATGTATCCGGTTTGTGCCAGTGATGGTCGGGCGATTCATAATTCCTTATGAACTGCCGTCCCCAGAAATTCAGATAATTTCTATTGAACTGGGGAATGGACTAGACCTCCTTCAGAGAGGGCTTTCCTGTTCCATTAGCTGGGTTCCTGGCTGGCTGAATGGAAGTGTGAAAAGTTGTAAACACTGGTGGACTGCTAGAGGTCCTCTGCCATCTGCTGGCTTTGAAGCAGTGCCCCCCTGTGGAGCTCACTACCTCTGCTACCTTTCAGCTGATGGCTGGTGTGGGGACATGGCTGACAGTAAATATTAATCCATATTCCTCACATACAGTATACTGTCTTCTGTAGTATATATAAAGTATACTGTCATCTGTAGTATATATGCACAGTATACTGTCCTCTGTAGTATTTATATATATATATATATATATATACACACACATAGTATATTGTCCTCTGTAGTATATATATACAGTATACTGTTCTCTGTAGTGTATATATACAGTATACTATCCTCTGTAGTATATATGTACAGTATACTGTCCTCTGTAGTACATATATACACACACATTGTATACTGTCCTCTGTAGTATATATACAGTATACTGCCCTCTGTAGTATATATATACAGTATACTGTCCTCTGTAGTATATATATACAGTATACTGTAGTATATATATATATATATATATATACAGTACACTGTCCTTTGTAGTATATACATACAGTATACGCATGTACATGTATATGGTCTGTATGTACAGTACAGACCAAAAGTTTGGACACACCTTCTCATTCAAAGAGTTTTCTTTATTTTCATGACTATGAAGGCATCAAAACTATGAATTAACACATGTGGAATTATATACATAACAAACAAGTGTGAAACAACTGAAAATATGTCGTATTCTAGGTTCTTCAAAGTAGCCACCTTTTGCTTTGATTACTGCTTTGCACACTCTTGGCATTCTCTTGATGAGCTTCAAGAGGTAGTCCCCTGAAATGGTCTTCCAACAGTCTTGAAGCAGTTCCCAGAGATGCTTAGCACTTGTTGGCCCTTTTGCCTTCACTCTGCGGTCCAGCTCACCCCAAACCATCTCGATTGGGTTCAGGTCCGGTGACTGTGGAGGCCAGGTCATCTGGCGCAGCACCCCATCACTCTCCTTCATGGTCAAATAGCCCTTACTTTCAAAGTTTTCCCAATTTTTCGGCTGACTGACTGACCTTCATTTCTTAAAGTAATGATGGCCACTCGTTTTTCTTTACTTAGCTGCTTTTTTCTTGCCATAATACAAATTCTAACAGTCTATTCAGTAGGACTATCAGCTGTGTATCCACCTGACTTCTCCTCAACGCCACTGATGGTCCCAACCCCATTTATAAGGCAAGAAATCCCACTTATTAAACCTGACAGGGCACACCTGTGAAGTGAAGACCATTTCAGGGGACTACCTCTTGAAGCTCATCAAGAGAATGCCAAGAGTGTGCAAAGCAGTAATCAAAGCAAAAGGTGGCTACTTTGAAGAACCTAGAATATGACATATTTTCAGTTGTTTCACACTTGTTTGTTATGTATATAATTCCACATGTGTTAATTCATAGTTTTGATGCCTTCATAGTCATGAAAATAAAGAAAACTCTTTGAATGAGAAGGTGTGTCCAAACTTTTGGTCTGTACTGTATATCCACTGTATATACGTGTATACAATTTATGTATATGCACTGTATATATGTATATGTACTGTATGTATGTATATGGACTGTATATATGTATATGGACTGTATGTATGTATGTATATGCACTATATGTATGTATATGGACTGTATATATGTATATGCACTATCTATGTATATGGACTGTATGTTTATGAACTGTATATATGTATATTCACTGTATGTATATGAACTGTATATATGTGTATGCGCTGTATATATGTAGTTGTTATTGAGGCGCCCCCCAGTTGCTAGTGAGGGGCTCCCCCATTGTTGGTGAGGAGCCCTTCCCCCCAGGTGTTGGTGAAGAGTTCACCGTTTTTGGTGGGGAGTCCCCCTGGTTGTTGCTGAAGAGACCCCCAGTTACCGTAGTTGCCAAGTTATTTGTAAGGAGACTCCAGTTGTTGGTGAGGAGACCCAGGGTGTTGGTGAGGAGACCCCCGGGTGTTGGTGAGGAGACCCCTGGGTGTTGGTGAGGAGTCCCCCCAGTTGTTCTGTATGTACTGTAGGTGTATGGACTGTATGTATGTATATGCACTGTACATATTGTGGGGTTTCACTCTAGTAGATAGGGTAACCAGGTGCAGTACAGAGGAAAAATACAAGTTCCTAACTCAAAACATCAGTGTTTATTCACACTTGAGGTAATTGCACAAAACAGCAGTAACTTTGCAGTCTTGGTGGTAATTCACACACTATGGAAAGTTCATATAACACAAGTCACCTTGCTGGCAGTTCTGCCTCCAGTGGTCCACAGCAGGCTTTAGGGGGCCTGTTTTCCCAGCTTGCGGCTCTCAGCCCTCCAGCACGGCACAAAGCCTCAGATCCTCAAAAAAAGAGACATCTCTGCTGAACCCAGCTGCCTATTTAAGGACAGCCAGGTGCTGCCAAAACCCGGACCCACACTTAAACTCCGGTCCGGTATTTGACCTCACCTGGCTGAAAACCCAGCCCAGCCGCACATGCTGGGAGGAAAATACCTGACTTGCCAGAGACAACCCCTCACTGTGTCACATACCCCCCCCCCATTGTTAAACCCTGAGGGAGTGGACACATGCCAGACAATGCAAAAAGTTCTGCAGAGACAAAAACCATCAGGTGACCCGGGCGGAACTTTCTCCCCAACAAATAGTAGCGGAGAGACTCAAGTGCCCACTTGATAGAAAGGCACTCTCTCTCCACTATACTATACCTGGTCTCGGCCTGGGTGAGCTTACAGCTGAGGAAGACAACGGGATGCTCCTCCCTGTTGACTTCCTGAGACAGTACAGCACCGAGGCCTACTACGGAGGCATCCGTTTGTACCACGAACTCCCTCTAGAAGTCGGGAGTCACCAAAACCTGTGACCCACACAGGGCCGACTTCAAAGCGGCAAAAGCCTCTTTCACCGATCATCCCAGCAAACCATCACTGACTTTGAGCCTTGTCAATGGCGCGGCTAGAGTAGGAAAGTTTTGAACAAACCACCATTCCCAGGAATGACTTTACTTGCCTAGTGGTGACAGGTCGGGGACAATTCCGTATCGCCTTTTTTTTGTTCACTTGGGGTTTGATGACTCTGCATCCAATGACATACCCCAGGTACTTAGTCTCTCCTAACCCTATCACACTTTTTTGGGGTTAGCGGTCAGGCCAGCTTTCCGAAGTGAGTCCACTATGGCCTGTACTTTGGGCAGGTGACTTTTTCAGTTGGTACTGTGGATGACAATATCGTCCAGGGAAGCCGAAGTGTACCAACGATGTGAATGTCCATTATTCGCTGAAAAGTGGCGGGGGCGCCATGTAGACCAAAGGGTGAGACCTTATACTGATACAGCCACTCAGGCGTAATGAAGGCAGTTTTCTCTTTGGCAGCCTCCGTTAAGGGCACCTGCCACCCTTTCGTGAGGTCCAAAACAAAATACCGGGCTTGTCCTAACTTCCCGATAAGCGCATCCACCCGGGGCATGGGATATGCATCAAATTTGGAAACCTCGTTAAGTTTTCGACAGTCGTTACAAAACCGCAACGTCCCGTCCGGCTTGGGTATCCGTACTATAGGACTGGCCCACTCACTTTTTGACTCCTCAATGATGTCTAGCTGCAACATTAGCTGCACCTCCTCCGATATGGCTTTTCGCCGAGCCTCGGGTACCCCGTATGGTTTTAACCGGACTTTTGCCTGAGGCTCAGTGACAATGTCATGCTGGATTATGGAAGTGCGTCCAGGGAGGTCCGAGAACACATCCGTGTTCCTGCTGACGAACTCCCTGGCCTCCTGAGCCTGTTTAGAGGAGAGGCTGTCAGAATTTTTCACTGTGGCAGCCGCCTTTCTTGCAGAGGGGCCGGTACCTCTTCTCCTAGAAAACCCGGCCGCGGGCTGTCTTGAGTGCAGGTCTCCCTATCTTTCTTCGGTTTGAGTAAATTCACATGGTAAGGCCTCATGCACACGACCGTTTTTTTTTGCGGTCCGCAAAAACGGGTTCTGTAGTTCCGTGATCCGTGTCCATTTTTTCTTCCGTGGGTCCTCCTTGAAGGAAAACATCGTTTTGGTGTCCGCCTGCCCGTGCGGAGCCAAATGGATCAGTCTTGACTTACAATGCAAGTCAATGGGGACGGATCCGTTTGACGTTGACACAATATGGTGCTATTGCAAACGGATCCGTCACCCATTGACTTTCAATGTAAAGTCAGGAGTCCCTATTATACCATTGGATCAGAGTTTTCTCCAATCCGATGGTATATTTTAACTTGAAGAGTCCCCATCACCATGGGAACGCCTCTATGTTAAAATATACCATCGGATCTGAGTTATATCGTGAAAACTCAGATCCAACAGTATATTCTAACACAGAGGCTTTCCCATAGTGATGGGGACACTTCAAGTTAGAATATACTAAGAACTGTGTACATGACTGCCCCCTGCTGCCTGGCAGCACCCGATCTCTTACAGGGGGCTGTGATCTGCACAATTAACCCCTGAGGTGCCGCACCTGAGGGGTTAATTGTGCGTATCATAGCCCCCTGTAAGAGATCATGTGCTGCCAGGCAGAAGGGGGCAGACCCCCCTCCCTCCCCTGTATTACATTCATTGGTGGCCAGTGCGGCCCCCCCTCCCTCCCTCCCCTGTATTACATTCATTGGTGGCCAGTGCGGACCCCCCTCCCTCCCCTGTATTACATTCATTGGTGGCCAGTGCGGCCCCCCTCCCTCCCTCCCCTGTATTACATTCATTGGTGGCCAGTGCGGCCTCCCCTCTCCCCCCCTCCTAATTAAAATCCCCCCCCATCATTGGTGGCAGCTGAGAGTTCCGATCGGAGTCCCAGTTTAATCGCTGGGGCTCTGATCGGTAACCATGGCAACCAGGACGCTACTGCAGTCCTGGCTGCCATGGTTACTTATCAATTTTAGAAGCATTATACTTACCTTCGCTGTCTGTGGCCGGCCGGGCGCTCCTCCTACTGGTAAGTGAAAGGTCTGTGCGGCGCATTGCTTATAGCACAGACCTGTCACTTACCAGTAGGAGGAGCGCCCGGCCGGTCACAGACAGTGCAGGTAAGTATAATGCTTCTAAAATTGATAAGTAACCATGGCAGCCAGGACTGCAGTAGCGTCCTGGTTGCCATGGTTACCGATCAGAGCCCCAGCGATTAAACTGGGACTCCGATCGGAACTCTCAGCTGCCACCAATGATGGTTATGATAGATTTGATGGAGCTCCTGGGGATCAGCACAGATTTGGATGTTTTTTATAACCTAACCCTGACTTGTACTTCTCCACAACATTGTCCCTTCCTTGTTTGGAGAGTTCCTCGGTCTTCATGGCAGTGTTCGGTCAGTGATGCCTCTGGCTTAGGTGTTGCAGCCTCTGGGGTGTATATGTAATGACAGGTCATGTGACACTTAGATTGCACACAGGTGACATCATGTCACTAATCATGTGACTTCTGAAGGTAATTGGTTACACCACAGCTTTTTATGGGCTTCCTAACAAAGGGGGTGAATACAAACGCACAGGACAATTTACTGTTTTCTATTTCTAAACAATAGTTTTATTTATATATTTCTCTCCTTTCTCTTCACCGACTTATTGTGTCCTGACCCATCACATAACATTCAGATTAACAGAACATTGAACAGAAGGCTGCAATGCAACTAAATACGAAGAAAGTCAGGGGGGTGAATACTTTTGCAAGGCACTGTATGTATATGTACTATATGTATGTATATGGACTGTATATATGTATATAGACTGCGTATTTGTGTATGGACTGTATATATGTTGTTGGTGAGGAGCCCCCCCCCCCCCCCCCGGTTGTTGGTGAGGAGCCCCCGCGTGTTATTGAGGACTCCTCCCAGTTGTTGGTGACGAGCCCCCCGGGTGTTAGTGACGAGCCCCCCGGGTGTTGGTGACGAGCCCCCCGGGTGTTGGTGACGAGCCCCCCGGGTGTTGGTGACGAGCCCCCCGGGTGTTGGTGACGAGCCCCCCGGGTGTTGGTGACGAGCCTCCCGGGTGTTGGTGACTAGCCTCCCGGGTGTTGGTGACAAGCCCCCCGGGTGTTGGTGACGAGCCTCCCTCAGAATGGACTCCTATTTCTCTGTTTCTGTCACCACCACAGACCACCAGAGGTGTCTCCATGAACCCCTTCACTGCCCTGGACATCCAGGGACTTTACCATTAAACCTTCCAGCACACTGGACCACCCAGGATGTGGCAAATTAACTCTACACTGCCCTAGACAGGCAGGCAGATTTACCCCATCATCAAATAGACCCCCATGGGTGTCCCCATTAACCCTATTACCATTAAACCTTTTTTGCCAATCGGAATGTAGCATTAACCAATTCACTACCTCAGACCACGAGGGATGTTGGCAAGTAAAACCTTTACTACCGTACACAACTCTATACCATCACTGTATGGCAGTATTATGTAGGTGCTGTATGAGGGGTATCACTGGATAATGTATAGGAGGTCAGCACTATGTGGTAGTATATACAGTCCATACACAAATATACAGTCTATATACATATATACAGTCCATATATATACAGTACAGACCAAAAGTTTGGACACACCTTCTCATTCAAAGAGTTTTCTTTATTTTCATGACTATGAAGGCATCAAAACTATGAATTAACACATGTGGAATTATATACATAACAAACAAGTGTGAAACAACTGAAAATATGTCATATTCTAGGTTCTTCAAAGTAGCCACCTTTTGCTTTGATTACTGCTTTGCACACTCTTGGCATTCTCTTGATGAGCTTCAAGAGGTAGTCCCCTGAAAAGGTCTTCACTTCACAGGTGTGCCCTGTCAGGTCTAATAAGTGGGATTTCTTGCCTTATAAATGGGGTTGGGACCATCAGTGGCGTTGAGGAGAAGTCAGGTGGATACACAGCTGATAGTCCTACTGAATAGACTGTTAGAATTTGTATTATGGCAAGAAAAAAGCAGCTAAGTAAAGAAAAACGAGTGGCCATCATTACTTTAAGAAATGAAGGTCAGTCAGTCAGCCGAAAAATTGGGAAAACTTTGAAAGTAAGGGCTATTTGACCATGAAGGAGAGTGATGGGGTGCTGCGCCAGATGACCTGGCCTCCACAGTCACCGGACCTGAACCCAATCGAGATGGTTTGGGGTGAGCTGGACCGCAGAGTGAAGGCAAAAGGGCCAACAAGTGCTAAGCATCTCTGGGAACTCCTTCAAGACTGCTGGAAGACCATTTCAGGGGACTACCTCTTGAAGCTCATCAAGAGAATGCCAAGAGTGTGCAAAGCAGTAATCAAAGCAAAAGGTGGCTACTTTGAAGAACCTAGAATATGACATATTTTCAGTTGTTTCACACTTGTTTGTTATGTATATAATTCCACATGTGTTAATTCATAGTTTTGATGCCTTCATAGTCATGAAAATAAAGAAAACTCTTTGAATGAGAAGGTGTGTCCAAACTTTTGGTCTGTACTGTATGTGTATGCTGTATGAGGGGTATCACTGGATAATGTATAGGAGGTCAGCACTATGTGGCAGTATTATCTGTATGCTGTATGAGGGGTATCACTGGATAATGTATAGGAGTTCAGCACTATGTGGCAGTATTATATGTATGCTGTATGAGGGGTATCACTGGATAATGTATAGGAGTTCAGCACTATGTGGCAGTATTATGTGTATGCTGTATGAGGGGTATCACTGGATAATGTATAGGAGGTCAGCACTATGTGGCAGTATTATGTGTATGCTGTATGAGGGGTATCACTGGATAATGTATAGGAGTTCAGCACTATGTGGCAGTATTATATGTATGCTGTATGAGGGGTATCACTGGATAATGTATAGGAGGTCAGCACTATGTGGCAGTATTATATGTATGCTGTATGAGGGGTATCACTGGATAATGTATAGGAGTTCAGCACTATGTGGCAGTATTATATGTATGCTGTATGAGGGGTATCACTGGATAATGTATAGGAGGTCAGCACTATGTGGCAGTATTATATGTATGCTGTATGAGGGGTATCACTGGATAATGTATAGGAGGTCAGCACTATGTGGCAGTATTATCTGGGCAGAATATTATTTGGCGTTGTGTTGTCTCTCTTGATGGCGGCACTATCCGTCCACACCATCAGGCATATGGACCCAGATGTGACTGAGATGCGGGTCATCCTCTGACACCCTGGAGCCGGTCCGGTTCTGGTGTTGGTTGTCAGCGGGTGTCAGTTTATAGCCTCGTGTAACATTCATGAGGTCAGTGCCTCTCCCCTGACAACTCTACAAAGTGTCAGCCGCTGACTCTTGGGTATTAGTTCTACAAAATCATTAGGGGGCGCCACAACAAAAGTGACACCTGTGTGACCCCGATAGGTACACCACAACCACCTGCTATTATTACTGCTGACAAGCAGCCTGTATGTCGTCTGAGAGGTTGTCACAGCCCTGTTACCAGTTTACAGATTATACAGCCGGATTCTTCAGACAGTGATTCAGAGTTTCCGCCTGTATAATACTTTACTGTTCTGCTGTGGGAACAGTCAGCAAATTTGTGGATACATGGACAGTCGGGGGGGTGAGTGCAGCGTGGTGTGTACAGATGGGGGGTGAGTGCAGCATGGTGGGTACAGATGGGGGGTGAGTGCAGCGTGGTAGGTACAGATGGGGGGTGAGTGCAGCATGGTGGGTACGGTCGGGGGGTGAGTGCAGCGTGGTGTGTACAGATGGGGGGTGAGTGCAGCGTGGTAGGTACAGATGGGGGGTGAGTGCAGCATGGTGGGTACGGTCGGGGGGTGAGTGCAGTGTGGTGGGTACAGATGGGGGGTGAGTGCAGCATGGTGGGTACAGATGGGGGGTGAGTGCAGCGTGGTAGGTACAGATGGGGGGTGAGTGCAGCATGGTGGGTACGGTCGGGGGGTGAGTGCAGCGTGGTGTGTACAGATGGGGGGTGAGTGCAGCGTGGTAGGTACAGATGGGGGGTGAGTGCAGCATGGTGGGTACGGTCGGGGGGTGAGTGCAGTGTGGTGGGTACAGATGGGGGGTGAGTGCAGCATGGTGGGTACGGTCGGGGGGTGAGTGCAGTGTGGTGGGTACAGATGGGGGGTGAGTGCAGCATGGTGGGTACGGTCGGGGGGTGAGTGCAGCGTGGTGTGTACAGTCGGGGGGTGAGTGCAGCATGGTGTGTACAGATGGGGGGTGAGTGCAGCGTGGTAGGTACAGATGGGGGGTGAGTGCAGCATGGTGTGTACAGTCGGGGGGTGAGTGCAGCGTGGTAGGTACAGATGAGGGGTGAGTGCAGCATGGTGGGTACGGTCGGGGGGTGAGTGCAGCGTGGTGTGTACAGATGGGGGGTGAGTGCAGCGTGGTGTGTACAGTCGGGGGGTGAGTGCAGCGTGGTGTGTACAGATGGGGGGTGAGTGCAGCGTGGTAGGTACAGATGAGGGGTGAGTGCAGCATGGTGGGTACGGTCGGGGGGTGAGTGCAGCGTGGTGTGTACAGATGGGGGGTGAGTGCAGCGTGGTGTGTACAGTCGGGGGGTGAGTGCAGCGTGGTGTGTACAGATGGGGGGTGAGTGCAGCGTGGTAGGTACAGATGAGGGGTGAGTGCAGCATGTTGTGTACAGTCGGGGGGTGAGTGCAGCGTGGTGGGTACAGTCTGGGGGGGTCTCCAGTGGGAGAGGCTGGTCCTGTCCCCCTAGATGTCCACCACGTTTCAGCGCTCTCTGGGAGGGAGCTGTAGTTATATGGTTTCTGAGCTGTTCATGAATACAATTCCAGAATCGCAGAGAAACTGACACAGTAGCAGAGTAGTGGATGAGAGGGCTGGGATGGACACATGTAAGACGGCGCAGATTTGCTGACAACTCCTCATGCCACTCTGTTGGTTGTCAGCGTCTGTCTCCCATCAGTATCACCATATGACTGGTGGCCCCCGAGGATGATGGGGCCGGTTCAGCCGGAGGGAGAATTAGGAAGGGGGCGAGGGCTTAATCCTCCTCATTCTCAGGATCGGCGGGGGTCTCACAGGTCACATCAGGTGGGCTTCACACCAGCAGTACTGGGAGAACTGGGTGCTCGTTCCCTGAATGGTAAATCCTGCCCGTTATACGGGGTCAGGAGCGGCGGGACGTTCCAGGCTGCAGAGGGTTAAGGCGATTCGCACCTTCCCCTGGTTCTCACGGATGACTTGTTCTCTCACATTACTCACTCTGACGCCTTCACAGATATATATATATACCCCTCCGCTGTCAGCTGACACGCCGTGACTGGCGGAGAGAGGGCCTATCAAGACGTGATCACATGACCAGGTAACACACGTGTCTCATGTTACACGCCATGGTCTGCCTCAAGCACACGACTCCTCTTCCTGTGTTCTTCCTGTCCATCGTTCATGCACTGGTAGCAGAGGTATTGGCCATGGCCGCGTCCTAGACCGCCCCTTCTTTGGCCGTGAGACGCCTCTTTTTGGCTTCACGTCCAGACGTTTTTTACTTTTTGCTCTTTTTCTATTTGCTCTTTGGGCAGGAAGGATTTTGATTCTTTTCCTCGATTTTTCTTGCCGTCTTTGGATTTTCCTTCCTGATTCATCCTCCATTTTTTCTGCCCATTTTCGGGGTTCATTTAGTTTTTAGTTCACTGTACATTCTCTTGCGATGGGAGAGAGAGGGGATTCATCACTTTTTCTTTCTTTTTTTTCATACTTTTTTTTTCATTTGTAATCAGAAATCTTAAGATCGTTTTATTTTACTGAGCCGGAGTACGATCCGCCACATGAGTGGTAACATACAGCCGGTGGTCCTGAAGACAGCCGTCCACCTCCTCCGAGTGTCACCGCCAGGCATGCCTCGGGTGATGGCGCCCACAGGCCCAGCTTCTATCCTGGAATCTGGACATAAAATGACTGACTGTAGGAAGGTGAAGAACGAGGTCAGCACATGACGGCAGTATTCACTGGATCAGTTGGAGGGGTGACGGGGAGGACAGGAGCGTTATGGAGGTCAGCACATGACGGCAGTATTCACTGGATCAGTTGGAGGGGTGACGGGGAGGACAGGAGCGTTATGGAGGTCAGCACATGACGGCAGTATTCACTGGATCAGTGGGAGGGGGTGACGGGGAGGACAGGAACGTTATGGAGGTCAGCACATGACGGCAGTATTCACTGGATCAGTGGGAGGGGGTGACGGGGAGGACAGGAGCGGTATGGAGGTCAGCACATGACGGCAGTATTCACTGGATCAGTTAGAGGGGGGACGGGGAGGACAGGAACGTTATGGAGGTCAGCACATGACGGCAGTATTCACTGGATCAGTGGGAGGGAGTGACGGGGAGGACAGGAGCGGTATGGAGGTCAGCACATGACGGCAGTATTCACTGGATCAGTGGCAGGGGGGACAGGGAGGACAGGAGCGGTATGGAGGTCAGCACATGACGGCAGTATTCACTGGATCAGTTGGAGGGGGTGACGGGGAGGACAGGAACGTTATGGAGGTCAGCACATGACGGCAGTATTCACTGGATCAGTTGGAGGGGTGACGGGGAGGACAGGAGCGGTATGGAGGTCAGCACATGACGGCAGTATTCACTGGATCAGTTGGAGGGGTGACGGGGAGGACAGGAACGTTATGGAGGTCAGCACATGATGGCAGTATTCACTGGATCAGTTGGAGGGGGTGACGGGGAGGACAGGAGCGGTATGGAGGTCAGCACATGACGGCAGTATTCACTGGATCAGTTGGAGGGGGTGACGGGGAGGACAGGAGCGGTATGGAGGTCACCACATGACGGCAGTATTCACTGGATCAGTTAGAGGGGGGACGGGGAGGACAGGAACGTTATGGAGGTCAGCACATGACGGCAGTATTCATTGGATCAGTTGGAGGGGTGACGGGGAGGACAGGAGCGTTATGGAGGTCAGCACATGACGGCAGTATTCACTGGATCAGTTGGAGGGGGTGACGGGGAGGACAGGAGCTGTATGGAGGTCAGCACATGACGGCAGTATTCACTGGATCAGTTGGAGGGGTGACGGGGAGGACAGGAACGTTATGGAGGTCAGCACATGACGGCAGTATTCACTGGATCAGTGGCAGGGGGTGACGGGGAGGACAGGAGCGGTATGGAGGTCAGCACATGACGGCAGTATTCACTGGATCAGTGGGAGGGAGTGACGGGAAGGACAGGAGCTGTATGGAGGTCAGCACATGACGGCAGTATTCACTGGATCAATGGCAGGGGGGACGGGGAGGACAGGAGCGGTATAGAGGTCACCACATGACGGCAGTATTCACTGGATCAGTTGGAGGGGGTGACGGGGAGGACAGGAGCGTTATGGAGGTCAGCACATGACGGCAGTATTCACTGGATCAGTTGGAGGGGGTGACGGGGAGGACAGGAGCGTTATGGAGGTCAGCACATGACGGCAGTATTCACTGGATCAGTGGGAGGGAGTGACGGGAAGGACAGGAGCTGTATGGAGGTCAGCACATGACCGCAGTATTCACTGGATCAGTGGGAGGGGGTGACGGGGAGGACAGGAGCGGTATGGAGGTCAGCACATGACGGAGGTATTCACTGGATCAGTTAGAGGAGTGACGGGAAGGACAGGAGCTGTATGGAGGTCAGCACATGACCGCAGTATTCACTGGATCAGTTAGAGGGGGGGACGGGGAGGACAGGAGCGGTATGGAGGTCAGCACATGACGGCAGTATTCACTGGATCAGTGGGAGGGGGTGACGGGGAGGACAGGAGCGGTATGGAGGTCAGCGCATGACGGCAGTATTCACTGGATCAGTGGCAGGGGGGACGGGGAGGACAGGAGCGGTATGGAGGTCAGCACATGACGGCAGTATTCACTGGATCAGTGGCAGAGGGGGGACAGGGAGGACAGGAGCGTTATGGAGGTCAGCACATGATGGCAGTATTCACTGGATCAGTTGGAGGGGGTGACGGGGAGGACAGGAGCGGTATGGAGGTCACCACATGATGGCAGTATTCACTGGATCAGTTGGAGGGGGTGACGGGGAGGACAGGAGCGGTATGGAGGTCACCACATGACGGCAGTATTCACTGGATCAGTTGGAAGGGGTGACGGGGAGGACAGGAGCTGTATGGAGGTCACCACATGATGGCAGTATTCACTGGATCAGTTGGAGGGGGGACGGGGAGGATAGGAGCGGTATGGAGGTCAGCACATGACGGCAGTATTAACTGGATCAGTGGGAGGGGGAGACAGGAGCGGTATGGAGGTCACCACATGATGGCAGTATTTACTGGATCAGTGGCAGAGGATGACGGGGAGGACAGGAGCGGTATGCAGGTCACCACATGATGGCAGTATTTACTGGATCAGTGGCAGAGGATTACAGGGAGGACAGGAGAGGTATGGAGGTCAGCACATGACGGCAGTATTCACTGGATCAGTGGGATGGGGTGATGGGGAGGACAGGAGCGGTATGGAGGTCAGCACATGACGGCAGTATTCACTGGATCAGTGGGAGGGGGTGACGGGGAGGACAGGAGCGGTATGGAGATCACCACATGACGGCAGTATTCACTTGATCAGTGGGAGGGGGTGACAGGAAGGACAGGAGGAATATAGAAGACAGCTAATTGGATAGATGGTAGAGGAAAGACTAAGCGCAAGAAGGTAAGACCAGCGCTGATGAACTTGCTGAATTACAGAGGGAAGAAGTTGAAGGATGGCGGGCCAGACTGGAGTCATAGGAAGCTGAGTGAGCAGGATCTTCTCATCAGTGATAGATAATCATCTAACGTCCTCCATGAGGAATCTACTGCCCACTCTCTAGTTGTAGAACCAGCAGATTCCCGAAAAATGATGCTGATGTCAGTGGAGACTTAGAGGTCAGTGGAGATGTGGACATCAATGGAGGCATAGATGTCAAGGAAGGTGTAGACTCCAATGGAGAGATCTGTGGAGACGTAGATGTCAGTGGACCTATACACATCAGTGGAGATCTGTGGAGATATAGATGTCAATGTAGGCATAAACTCCAATGGAGAGATCCATGTAGATGTAGATGTCATTGGAGGTGTACACATCAGTGGAGATCTGTGGAGATATAGATGTCAGAGAAGGTGTAGACTAAAATGGAGAGATCTGTGGAGATGTAGATGTCAGTGGAGGTGTACACATCAGTGGAGATCTGTGGAGACATAGATGTCAGGTAAGGTGTAGACTCCAATGGAGAGATCTGTGGAGATGTAGATGTCAGTGGAGGTGTACACATCAGTGGAGATCTGTGGAGACATAGATGTCAGGGAAGGTGTAGACTCCAATGGAGAGATCCATGGAGATGTAGATGTCAGTGGAGGTGTACACATCAGTGGAGATCTGTGGAGATATAGATGTCAATGTAGGCATAAACTCCAATGGAGAGATCCCTGGAGATGGAGATGTCAGTGGAGGTGTACACATCTGTGGAGATCTGTGGAGACATAGATGTCAGGGAAGGTGTAGACTCCAATGGAGAGATCTGTGGAGACGTAGATGTCAGTGGAGGTGTACACATCAGTGGAGATCTGTGGAGACATAGATGTCAGGGAAGGTGTAGACTCCAATGGAGAGATCTGTGGAGATGTAGATGTAAGTGGACCTATACACATCAGTGGAGATCTGTGGAGATATAGATGTCAATGTAGGCATAAACTCCAATGGAGAGATCTGTGGAGATGTAGATGTCAGTGGAGGTGCAGACATCAGTAGAAGCATAAACGCTAGTGGCGACCCGTGGAGATGTAGATGCCAGTGGAGGGCTAGACTCCAGTCAAGATGTAGATATCAGAATGAAGGTGTAGATGTCAGTGCAGACGATAGTGGAGGCGTAGATGTCAGTGGAGACATAGATGTCAATGTAGGCACAGACTCCATTGGAGAGATCTGTGGAGATGTAGATGTCAGTGGAGACATAGATGTCAATGTAGGCACAGACTCCAATGGAGAGATCTGTGGAGATGTAGATGTCAGTGGAGGTGTACACATCAGTGGATATCTGTGGAGACATAGATGTCAGGGAAGGTGTAGTCTCCAATGGAGAGATCTGTGGAGACGTAGATGTCAGTGGACCTATACACATCAGTGGAGATCTGTGGAGATATAGACGTCAATGTAGGCATAAACTCCAATGGAGAGATCCATGGAGATGTAGATGTCAGTGGAGGTGTACACATCAGTGGAGATCTGTGGAGATATAGATGTCAATGTAGGCATAAACTCCAATGGAGAGATCCATGGAGATGTAGATGTCAGGGGACCTATACACATCAGTGGAGATCTGTGGAGATATAGATGTCAATGTAGGCATAAACTCCAATGGAGAGATCTGTGGAGATGTAGATGTCAGTGGAGGTGTACACATCAGTGGATATCTGTGGAGACATAGATGTCAGGGAAGGTGTAGACTCCAATGGAGAGATCTGTGGAGACGTAGATGTCAGTGGACCTATACACATCAGTGGAGATCTGTGGAGATATAGACGTCAATGTAGGCATAAACTCCAATGGAGAGATCCATGGAGATGTAGATGTCAGTGGACCTATACACATCAGTGGAGATCTGTGGAGATATAGATGACAATGTAGGCATAAACTCCAATGGAGAGATCTGTGGAGATGTAGATGTCAGTGGAGACATAGATGTCAATGTAGGCACAGACTCCAATGGAGAGATCTGTGGAGATGTAGATGTCAGTGGAGGTGTACACATCAGTGGAGATCTGTGGAGATGTAAATGTCAGTGGAGACATAGATGTCAATGTAGGCACAGACTCCATTGGAGAGATCTGTGGAGATGTAAATGTCAGTGGAGACATAGGTGTCAATGTAGGCACAGACTCCATTAGAGAGATCTGTGGAGATTTAGATGTCAGTGGAGGTATAGACTACAATGGAGAAATCTGTGGAGACGTAGATGTCAGTGGAGACATAGATGTTAATGTAGGCACAGACTCTATTGGAGAGATCTGTGGAGATGTACATGTCAGTGGAGACATAGATGTCAATGTAGGCACAGACTCCATTGGAGAGATCTGTGGAGATGTAAATGTCAGTGGAGACATAGACTACAATGGAGAGATCTGTGAAGACGCAGATGGCAGTGGAGACATAGATCTCAATATAGAGTTAGATATTAGTGGACATTTGGTTTGACAATGTAGGTGGAGATGTCCACGTTTTGCAAAGAGAGTAGAGACCAGCAGCACAACACTGATCACAGGAGCGGGTTGAATTTGATAGGATCCATCTTTTAATAGGTGGTGGGATTGGAGAGAATAACTGCAAAAAGGGAAGATTAAAGAAGAGGAAATGGGACAGGAAGTAAAAAGAAAAGACATTAGAGCCAACATCAGCAGAAGGGTTGGGCAGACACAGAGTATTAGACAGATGTGGAACGCTGAATGGAAAATGAGAAGATACAAGATGACTGTAACAGGAGCAATGCTGAAACAGGAACCGGCCAAAAAAAAGATAGAAAATGTAGAGAAGATCAGGATAACGGATGAAGAGGTAGATGTGGACTATGACACAGGAGACTGAAGATAATATAATGAAAGATGTCCATGGGTCTCCGAAGGCTCAAAAAGTAGGATGGTCAGTGACACTTACATCCTTGGCACCAGTGCAGGATATTGGGGCAAATGAGACCTCTTCTTCAAGCAGAATGGACATGAAGGGTCATGGACAGAGAGCTCTGGAAGATAGAGGACAGAGGGATGGTGAGAGGTCGTAGGTTGTGATCATGGCAATGAATGTGGCAAGATGAAAATAAGGGTGATGAGGAATGTAGATCTAGAGAACGCTAATGAAAACAAGACAGATCAAGGGGAGCTAGAAGATGACTCAAGATGAGTAGATTTATGGTGGGAAAGAAAAAAGGATAAAGGAGACCACTGAATAGATGACTGGGTCAGAGAAGATGGACTTGATATGTTACACAAGAGATAGTCAGGTGAAAGGGGCATAGATATGGAATGGAAAGATCGGAGGCCAGAGATACTATGTAAAATGTGTATATGTATGACATTCGGTAGGGGAAGACATACTGAGATGGCAGGGCTCAAACTAATACTGAGAGGAACCAGAGAAGGGCTTGGGAGCAAGAATGGTTATAGGTCTAATACAAGATGGGTGGGATAGAAATGATATGGATATGGAAGAGAAAAACAGAGGACATGGAGTGGACGCTGAATGTGGTGGATGGATGAGAAGGATGGTAGTGATTCAGACATGGTTTAGCATGGAGACAGAAGAGGTGTGAGGTCAGAAGACAGACATGTTAGCAGGGCAGGAGATCTGCAGAGTACAGGTGGAAGGTAAGTGAAGACATGGACACCACATGCAGCTCAGGTCTGAGGACTACATGACAAGGTCTTAGTATTTAAATCATCCACATTGATGTTGAGTAAGTAGGATGCAGATCGCACACATGTGGTGTATGTGATGGACGTCGCACAACCCTCCACCATTTATGACTTCTCTAACCTGCAATGACCAATCTACCATTGACTGGTGTAGAAAATGTCAGACGTGCTTCAGAAAATGAGGGTCACATACGAGAATTGGCCAGATCCATATGTGGACTGCAAGGTTATGAATGTGCAGTGTGCAGAATTACATATGGGGATCGGCAATAGGGAGGAGATATGGCCGACCCCACAGGAAGAAGGTGGAGTAATCAGAGGCAGGTGATAAAGGTGTCAGACGAGCTATAGGGAGTAACGGGCTTACAGGGAGAGTTATACGGGCCTATGGGAGGGGCTTTGACAAAATTGTAGGAATTCTATGGAGTATTAGGAGGAAATATATGAAGTAATAGCAGAGGTTATATGGAGTAGGAGGAGGAGTTATATGAACAAATAGGAGGGGTTATGTAAAGTAATGAAAAGTATTATTAGAGAATATAAGAGTAGTGGGAGGGGATATGTATAGTAGTGGGAGGAGTTATGTATAGTCATGGGTGGAGCTGTCCGGATCTCGTTTGTGATGTCTTGCCCTTTTTCTGTCATTACTCCTCATTGATTGAGGTTTTTTGCGTTTTCTTTTGGCCGCTCAGGTTCTCCAGTCAGTTGCTCCTCAGCTTCCCCTCCTGCTGTCATTGTATCTTGTACACTTGCTTTTTCTTTTTGATATTTAGAGCAGATGTTGAAATGTTTTTTGGTGACGTTTTCTTGAATCTATTTTTTCTGTCTCTCTTTCCCCCTTTCTCTCTCTCCCTCGGTTATTTTTTTTTTTATCTTTTTTTAATCTTTTTTTCTTTTCTTTTTTTCTTATTATATTTTTTTCTTTTTTTCTTTTTATATATATATTTTTTTCGCCTTGACCTCCAGGTCCCCTTTCCAAATCTCGGGAGGACTCAAGAAAGTCTCAGCACACTGCAGATGAAGGTAGATCTCACAGTCTTTTCTTGATTCAATTTTTCTTCCTTCTTTTTTTTTGGGGCATTTTGCATGTTGTTTCACTTTTCTTGATGAATTAGCCTCTCTGTCTGTGTATTGCTGGAGGGTGCTGTGCTGTGTACGTGTGAGCGGGAACAGAGGGGAAAACATTCTTTGCACAAGTGTTGGTGATTCTCACAGTTGTGTCTTACTTGACCATTGTTCTTATGTGGTCCAGCCGCGTGGGCCTAACAGATCTGCAGAGTGTTGCTCCTTCAGCTCATCCATTAACAGCTCCACCAAAAACCTGTGACATCATGGAACATGCCTCACGTCACTGATCTCAATCAAATTATACTACTCAGCATCAAGAAACCAAATAGTTTTGTGTGGAGGTGAAAACTACACATCAAGATCTCTGTTTTTACCCCTAACCTTGGGTGGAAATTCTGCACCTTCTACTCATCATCTTGCAGGTCACTGTTAACCGGCTGATGGTCAAAATACCTCAAAACAGCTTAAAGTTAGGGGACACAGGGTCTCATAGTAGTTAACAAGAGCTCAGGAGCAGAGCCAGCTCCACTCGTGGTCCTAAATGTCACTCTACAGTAAACTGCAAAAGGTGAAAGGAGGTAGGGTAAATTCTGAGTTGGAGGCAGAGGAAATGATGAAGATTGGAGTCTTAAGCTAAGAGGAAATCATAACAAGACAACAGAGATGACATGAGTGAAGCAGGCGTAGAAGTCTGTGATCAGAAGGATGAAGAAACTGGAAAGTTAAAGGTGTCCAAAAAGGGTCACTGGCAAGTTCAAGTGTTATGAAACAAGTCATAGGCTTCAAATAAGTGGATGGTGGAGATAAGGTAGATAAATATTGGAGATGAGGATGACCAATGAGGGAGCTGAGGTAGATGAATGACGGAGAGGAGATAGACAATTGGTGTAGATGACTAATGAAGTTCAGGTAGATGAATGGCATAGTTCAGGTAGATGAATGGTGGAGATGAGGTAGACAAACGGTGGTAACAAGTTAGACAAAGGTAGAGCTCAGGTAAATTAATGCTGGAGATGAGGTGGATGAATGGTGTAGCTCAAACAGATGAATGGTGGAGATAAGCAGAAAATGGTGGGGCTTAGGTAGCGGAATGATGGAGATGAAGTAGATGAATAGCTGAGCTCAGGTAGATGAATGGTGGTGACGGGAAAGACGATTGGCAGCGGCAAGGTAGACGAACGGTGGAGACAAGGTAGACAAATGGTGGAGCTCAAGCAGATGAATAGTGGAGCTTAGGTAGACAAATGATGTAACTCAGGTAGACGAACGGCAGAGAAGAGGAAGATGAACAGTGGAGGTGAGGAAGACGAACTGTGGAGACAATGAAGACGGACAGTGAAGTTGAGCTTGGTATTGGAGTGTCGTCACATTGTAGAATGGAGTTATGGCAATCTACAATCCACATGGATCTGACCCTACATGGATCTCACATTACATATATTTGAGTAGATAGCTCTCTTTGAAGTACAGAATTGGTTTGGATGTACATGATGTCAAATCCTGTCTTGGTTTCATGTGGACAATTCATGGATTATGGTTTATGTAGATCATATTCTAGAGCTTCTGCTCATCCAGTGTCTCTGTTCAATGTCCATGCATCAAAGGTCAGTGCCAATCATGGTCTCACTGCACGGCCCATGAAGGACTATGGTGACATTCCTCATGTATATTCATTGGTCTACAGACTATATTAATTATAGTGAAGATGAACAGTGGCCACCTGCATGGCCTGACTGCTGTGACTGAGATTTTATCTGGCAAACAGAAGGATGACTGGACAGTTTTAGCCAAAACTACTACAAACGTTTACAGATGTCTTCAGCCATCTATCTTGAAATACTGAAGAAGAACACTGCGTGACCTAGGGCCGGACTATGCAGCAGTAACATGCCGGACTATCAATCAGTATCGTGATTGCTGTGTATTGTGGCTGAAGCAACCATGGCTGGAATCTGGGTCACAACAGCTACTCTAGTAGAAGATGCTTGGAGCAAACTTCCAGCAGATGTGAACCTGCCTGGGATAAACATACATCTGTCCTAAAAGAAAGGGTCAAATATAAGGTCAGACTAGATGGACCACATGTTCTTCTCTTATTGCCATCTTCTAGGTTTCCATCTTGAGTCTTGTGCTTCCTCTGTCACCTTTCACATGTCTATGATTTGGCATCCAAACACCTATTGATACAAATGGAGAACACTTCCACCGCCATGTTATCTGTGATATTTTCACCATTTTCCACCACCTGTAGAGAGAAGACTCTTCCAGAACCAGTGCCTGGTAAGAGCTGGAGATCTGGAACATTGCAGTATTTGAGATACTGATGGAATAACCTTTCTCAGCATCTTGATGAGTAAGAAATTAGATAAAAATGATGGCATTAAGGAAAGGGAAAATGAAGGTTGAGTAAGTGGAGAAGATTGTGATGATGATCATAATGAGGAATGAGTCTTCACAAGACTGACAGCTGCTGAGCCCCCCCCCCCCCCTCGTTAAGGCTTCTGACTAATTAATCCTCTCAAATTACAGCATGATTAATTAGGACTTCGTTACCATGGAAAAGGGAGCAGAACATTTCTGGCTATGAATGAGTTAAAATAACACCTTTGGCTCCTTATTTTCTCCCTGTCTAAGAGCGAAGCTCCGCAGGAGGAGCTGGGGGCAATACTCTGCACCACACTGGCTAAAACATGGCTGAACTAACAAGGAGCGATAATTGGGAGGGCTCCCCTTCTGATCTGTGAAGACGAGCCGGAGAGATAAATGAGACATAGTATATGGGAAACGCTGGAAAGTTCCGGATAACCTTCTGCCGCACTCCGATATGGCAGCTCAGCAATACTAATCCATCTGGAATAAAGAACAGCGGAGCTCTACATCACACAAAAAGGCATACAGCTAGACAATAGGGATTTATACCTCACTGCAAGAAAAAGAGATGGAAGTGCGCTATAGAGCTCGGTCAGTGAAGGGTATAATAGTTTACTATAGAGCTCTATCAGCATAGGGATTAATAGTTTACTATAGAGCTCTATCAGTGTAGGGATTAATAGTTTACTATATAGCTCTATCAGTGTAGGGTATAATAGTTTACTATAGAGCTCTATCAGTGTAGGGATTAATAGTTTACTATAGAGCTCTATCAGTGTAGGGAGTAATAGTTTACTATAGAGCTCTATTATTGTAGGGATTAATAGTTTACTATAGAGCTCTATCAGTGTAGGGTATAATAGTTTACTATAGAGCTCTATCAGTGTAGGGATTAATAGTTTACTATAGAGCTCTATCAGTGTAGGGATTAATAGTTTACTATATAGCTCTATCAGTGTAGGGTATGATAGTTTACTATAGAGCTCTATCAATGTAGGGAGTAATAGTTTACTATAGAGCTCTATCAGTGTAGGGATTAATAGTTTACTATAGAGCTCTATCAGTGTAGGGATTAATAGTTTACTATAGAGCTCTATCAGTGTAGGGATTAATAGTTTACTATAGAGCTCTATCAGTGTAGGGATTAATAGTTTACTATAGAGCTCTATCGTTGTAGGGATTAATTGTTTACTATATAGCTCTATCAGTGTAGGGTATGATAGTTTACTATAGAGCTCTATCAATGTAGGGAGTAATAGTTTACTATAGAGCTCTATCAGTGTAGGGATTAATAGTTTACTATAGAGCTCTATCAGTGTAGGGATTAATAGTTTACTATAGAGCTCTATCAGTGTAGGGTATGATAGTTTACTATAGAGCTCTATCAATGTAGGGAGTAATAGTTTACTATAGAGCTCTATCAGTGTAGGGAGTAATAGTTTACTATAGAGCTTTATTAGTGTAGGGAGTAATAGTTTACTATAGAGCTCTATCAATGTAGGGATTAATAGTTTTCTATAGAGCTCTATCAGTGTAGGGATTAAAAATTTACTATAGAGCTTTATCATCATAGGGATTAATAGTTTACTATAGAGCTCTATCAGTGTAGGGATTAACACTTTACTATAGAGCTCTATCAGTGTAGGGATTAATAGTTTACTATAGAGCTCTATCATCATAAGGATTAATAGTTTACTATAGAGCTCTATCAGCATAGGGATTAATAGTTTACTATAGAGCTCTATCATCATAAGGATTAATAGTTTACTATAGAGCTCTATCAATGTAGGGAATAATAGTTTACTATAGAGCTCTATCAGTGTAGGGATTAAAAATTTACTATAGAGCATTATCATCATAAGGATTAATAGTTTACTATAGAGCTCTATCATCATAGGGATTAATAGTTTACTATAGAGCTCTATTCGTGTAGGGATTAATAGTTTACTATAGAGCTCTATCAGTGTAGGGATAAATAGTTTACTGTAGAGCTCTATCATCATAAGGATTAATAGTTTACTATAGAGCTCTATCAGTGTAGGGAGTAATAGTTTACTATAGAGCTCTATCAGTTTAGGGAGTAATAGTTTACTATAGAGCTCTATCAATGTTGGGATTAATAGTTTACTATATAGCTCTATCAGTGTAGGGATTAATAGTTTACTATATAGCTCTATCAGTGTACGGATTAATAGTTTTCTATAGAGCTCTATCAATGTAGGGATTAATAGTTTACTATAGAGCTCTATTAGCGTAGGGATAAATTTTTTACTATAGAGCTCTATCAGCATAGGGATTAATAGTTTACTATAGCGCTATATCAGTGTAGGGATTAATAGTTTACTATATAGCTCTACCAGCATAGGGATTAATAGTTTACTATAGAGCTCTATCAATGTAGGGAATAATAGTTTACTATAGAGCTCTATCAGTAAAGAGATTAAAAGTTTAATATAGATCTCTATTAGTGTAGGGATTAATGGTTTACTATATAGCTCTATCAGTTTAGGGAGTAATAGTTTACTATAGATCTCTATTAGTAAAGAGATTAATAGTTTACTATAGAGCTCTATCAGTGTAGGGATTAATAGTTTACTATAGAGCTCTATCATCACAGGGATTATTAATTTACTATAGAGCTCTCAGCATAGGGATTAATAGTTTACTATAGAGCTCTATTAGTGTAGGGATTAATAGTTTACTATAGAGCTCTATCAGTTTAGGGAGTAATAGTTTACTATAGATCTCTATTAGTAAAGAGATTAATAGTTTACTATAGAGCTCTATTAGTGTAGGGATTAAAAGTTTACTATAGAGCTCTATCAGTGTAGGGATTAAAACTTTACTATAGAGCTCTATCAGTGTAGGGATTAATAGTTAACTATAGAGCTCTATCAGTGTAGGGAGTATTAGTTTACTATAGAGCTCTATCATCATAAGGATCAATAGTTTACTATAGAGCTCTATCAGTGTAGGGATTAATAGTTTACTATAGAGCTCTATTCGTGTAGGGATAAATAGTTTACTATAGAGCTGTATCATCGTAGGGATTAATAGTTTACTATAGAGCTGTATCATTGTAGGGATCGTTAGTTTACTATATAGCTCTATCAGTGTAGGGATTAATAGTTTACTATAGAGCTCTATCAGTGTAGGGATTAATAGTTTACTATAGAGCTCTATCAGTGTAGGGATTATTAGTTTACTATAGAGATCTATCAGCGTAGGGATTAATTTTTTACTATAGATCTCTATCAGTGTAGGGATTAATATTTTACTATAGAGCTCTATCAGTGTAGGGAGTATTAGTTTACTATAGAGCTCTATCAGTGTAGGGATTAATAGTTTACTATAGAGCTCTATCAGTGTAGGGATTAATAGTTTACTATTGAGCTCTATCAGTGTAGGGATTAATAGTTTTCTATAGAGCTCTATCAATGTAGGGATTAATATTTTACTATAGAGCTCTATTAGTGTAGGGATTAATAGTTTACTATAGATCTCTATCATCACAGGGATTAATAATTTACTATAGAGCTCTCAGCATAGGGAATAATAGTTTACTATATAGCTCTATCAGTGTAGGGATTAATCGTTTACTATAGAGCTCTATTAGTGTAGGGATTAATAGTTTACTATAGAGCTCTATTAGTGTAGGAATTAATAGTTTACTATAGAGCTCTA
Organism: Bufo bufo; assembly: GCF_905171765.1. Classification (NCBI taxonomy): domain Eukaryota; kingdom Metazoa; phylum Chordata; class Amphibia; order Anura; family Bufonidae; genus Bufo; species Bufo bufo. The sequence goes on along the minus strand of NC_053389.1, from coordinate 839,203,202 downwards.
CCAGCATAGGGATTAATAGTTTACTATAGAGCTCTATCAATGTAGGGAATAATAGTTTACTATAGAGCTCTATCATCACAGGGATTATTAATTTACTATAGAGCTTTCAGCATAGGGAATAATAGTTTACTATAGAGCTCTATCAGTAAAGAGATTAATAGTTTACTATAGAGCTCTATCAGCATAGGGATTAATAGTTTACTATAGAGCTCTATCAGTGTACGGATTAATATTTTACTATAGAGCTCTATCAGTATAGGGAGTATTAGTTTACTATAGAGCTCTATTCGTGTAGGGATTCAAAGTTTACTATAGAGCTCTATCAATGTAGGGATTAATAGTTTACTATAGAGCTCTATCAATGTAGGGATTAATAGTTTACTATAGAGCTTTATCAGTAAAGAGATTAAAAGTTTACTATAGAGCTCTATCAGTGTAGTGATTAATAGTTTACTATAGATCTCTATTAGTAAAGAGATTAATAGTTTACTATAGAGCTCTATCAGTGTAGTGATTAATAGTTTACTATAGAGCTCTATCATCACAGGGATTATTAATTTACTATAGAGCTCTCAGCATAGGGAATAATAGTTTACTATAGAGCTCTATCAGTAAAGAGATTAATAGTTTACTATAGAGCTCTATCAATGTAGGGATTAATAGTTTACTATAGAGCTCTATCAGTGTAGGGATTAATAGTTTACTATAGATCTCTATCATCACAGGGATTAATAATTTACTATAGAGCTCTCAGCATAGGGAATAATAGTTTACTATATAGCTCTATCAGTGTAGGGATTAATAGTTTACTATAGAGCTCTATTAGTGTAGGGAATAATAGTTTACTATAGAGCTCGATCAGTAAAGAGATTAAAAGTTTACTATAGATCTCTATTAGTAAAGAGATTAATAGTTTACTATAGAGCTCTATCATTTTAGGGAGTAATAGTTTACTATAGAGCTCTATCAGTGTAGTGATTAATAGTTTACTATAGAGCTCTATCAGTGTAGTGATTAATAATTTACTATAGAGCTCTCAGCATAGGGAATAATAGTTTACTATATAGCTCTATCAGCGTAGGGATTAATAGTTTACTATAGAGCTCTATTAGTGTAGGGATTAATAGTTTACTATAGAGCTCTATTAGTGTAGGGATTCAAAGTTTACTATAGAGCTCTATCAATGTAGGGAATAATAGTTTACTATAGATCTCTATTAGTAAAGAGATTAATAGTTTACTATAGAGCTCTATCAGTTTAGGGAGTAATAGTTTACTTTAGATCTCTATCATCACAGGGATTATTAATTTACTATAGAGCTCTCAGCATAGGGAATAATAGTTTACTATAGAGCTCTATCGGTGTAGGGATTAATATTTTACTATAGAGCTCTATCAGTGTAGGGAGTATTAGTTTACTATAGAGCTCTATCAGTGTAGGGAGTATTAGTTTACTATAGAGCTTTATCAGTGTAGGGATTAATAGTTTACTATAGAGCTTTATCAGTGTAGGGATTAATAGTTTACTATAGAGCTCTATTAGTGTAGGGATTAATAGTTTACTATAGAGCTGTATCAGTGTAGGGATTAATAGTTTACTATAGAGCTCTATTAGTGTAGGGATTAATAGTTTACTATATAGCTCTATCAATGTAGGGATTAATAGTTTACTCTAGAGCTCTATCAGTGTAGGGATTAATATTTTACTATAGAGCTCAATCAGTGTAGGGAGTATTAGTTTACTATAGAGCTCTATCAGTGTAGGGATTAATAGTTTACTATAGAGCTCTATTAGTGTAGGGATTAATAGTTTACTATATAGCTCTATCAATGTAGGGATTAATAGTTTACTCTAGAGCTCTATCAGTGTAGGGTATAATAGTTTACTATAGAGCTCTATCAGTGTAGGGATTAATAGTTTACTATAGAGCTTTATCAGTGTAGGGATTAATAGTTTACTCTAGAGCTCTATCAGTGTAGGGATTAATATTTTACTATAGAGCTCTATCAATGTAGGGATTAATAGTTTACTATAGAGCTCTATCAGTGTAGGGAGTATTAGTTTACTATAGAGCTCTATTAGTGTAGTGATTAATAGTTTACTCTAGAGCTCTAACATCACAGGGATTAATAATTTACTATAGAGCTCTCAGCATAGGAATCAATAGTTTACTATAGATCTCTATCAGTGTAGGGATTAATATTTTACTATAGAGCTCTATCAGTGTAGGGAGTATTAGTTTACTATAGAGCTCTATCAGTGTAGGGATTAATAGTTTACTATAGAGCTCTATCATCACAGGGATTAATAGTTTACTATAGAGCTCTATCAGTGTAGGGATTAATAGTTTACTATAGAGCTCTATCAGTGTAGGGATTAATAGTTTACTATAGAGCTCTATCAGTGTAGGGAGTATTAGTTTACTATAGAGCTCTATTAGTGTAGGGATTAATAGTTTACTATAGAGCTCTATCAGTGTAGGGATTAATAGTTTTCTATAGAGCTCTATCAGTGTAGGGATTAATAGTTTACTATAGAGCTTTATCAGTGTAGGGAGTATTAGTTTACTATAGAGCTCTATTAGTGTAGGGATTAATAGTTTACTATAGAGCTCTATTAGTAAAGAGATTAATAGTTTACTATAGAGCTCTATCAATGTAGGGAGTAATAGTTTATTTTAGATCTCTATCATCACAGGGATTATTAATTTACTATAGAGCTCTCAGCATAGGGAATAATAGTTTACTATAGAGCTCTATCAGTAAAGAGATTAATAGTTTACTATAGAGCTCTATCAGTGTAGGGATTAATAGTTTACTATAGAGCTCTATCATCACAGGGATTAATAATTTACTATAGAGCTCTCAGCATAGGGAATAATAATTTACTATAGAGCTCTATCAGTGTAGGGATTAATATTTTACTATAGAGCTCTATCAGTGTAGGGAGTATTAGTTTACTATAGAGCTCTATCAGTGTAGGGATTAATAGTTTACTATAGAGCTCGATCAGTGTAGGGTATAATAGTTTACTATAGAGCTCTATCAGTGTAGGGAGTATTAGTTTACTATAGAGCTCTATCAGTGTAGGGAGTATTAGTTTACTATAGAGCTCTATTAGTGTAGGGATTCAAAGTTTACTATAGAGCTCCATCAATGTAGGGAGTAATACTTTACTTTAGATCTCTATCATCACAGGGATTATTAATTTACTATAGAGCTCTCAGCATAGGGAATAATAGTTTACTATAGATCTCTATCATCACAGGGATTAATAATTTACTATAGAGCTCTCAGCATAGGGAATAATAGTTTACTATAGATCTCTATCAGTGTAGGGATTAATAGTTTACTCTAGATCTCTATCATCACAGGGATTAATAGTTTACTATAGAGCTCTTTCAGTGTAGGGATTAATAGTTTACTATAGAGCTCTTTCAGTGTTTGGATTAATAGTTTACTATAGAGCTCTATCAGTGTAGGGATTAATAGTTTACTATAGAGCTATATCAGTATAGGGATTAATAGTTTACTATAGAGCTCTATCATCACAGGGATTAATAATTTACTATAAAGCTCTCAGCATAGGGAATAATAGTTTACTATAGAGCTCTATCAATGTAAGGAATTATAGTTTACTATAGAGCTCTATCAGCATAGGGATTAATAGTTTTCTATAGAGCTCTATCAGTGTAGGGAGTAATAGTTTACTATAGAGCTCTATCAGTGTAGGGAGTAATAGTTTACTATAGATCTGTATCAGTGTAGGGATTAATAGTTTACTGTAGAGCTCTATCAGTGTAGGGAGTAGTAGGATTTTCTGATGAATGATGACGTTCTGATAATCTTTTGACCACTTTTTTCTACACTTTGCAGATATCCGGGACAGTGGGAAGAAGCCGGTCATGATGTTCATCCATGGAGGATCTTATATGGAGGGCACTGGGAATATGTTTGATGGCAGTGTCCTTGCCGCCTATGGCAATGTGATTGTGGTCACTATGAACTACAGACTGGGAGTTCTCGGTATGTCACCATTGAGGTGGTAAAGTCTTCTCCATGAATCTATACACCTTCATGTCTATTACAAGCATGCCGCCTGTACGAAGCCTACATGATGATGAACCATGGTGCGAGAAGCATCCCCTTTTCCAAGATGGTTCCTGGGTCCCCTTCCACTGATAAGGTTCAAATATGTCATAGGAGCAGTTGGTGGCCCTGCTATCCATCTAGGCCACAGGTGCAAGGTTCCTGGCCAGTTCTCACCAGGAGAACAATATTTTCTTGGACTGTATCAGTCTTAATATATTATTGTTTAATCCAAATTATAAAAATTAAGGTTGTGTCTATAAATAATTGCTTATTCTTCTCTCCTTATTTTTTAGGCTTCTTAAGCACTGGAGACCAGGCAGCCAAAGGTAATTACGGCCTACTGGACCAGATTCAAGCCTTGCGTTGGCTAGAGGAAAACATCGGCCATTTTGGAGGAGATCCTGAGAGAATCACCATCTTTGGATCAGGGGCGGGAGCTTCATGTGTCAGCCTCCTCATCCTCTCCCACCACTCAGAAGGTCAGCACTGGCTTCATAAACAGTATATGTGACTTCTACGACATTTGTAGCAGCAGTGCCCAACCCCTGATGCATTCCTCTTATGGTTCTGCTGTATGGAGTAGTGCAGTCTTCTGTACGGTTCCATATAGAGATATACAGTATACAGACACGTACTGTGAAGAAATGAAGCCTCATATTGCACTCTGTCCTGTTGACTGCACACCAGAGTATGTTATGGCCATGGCTATGGCAGGAATGTGAGAAGGGACAGTTCTTCGTGGGTCACTGGCTTTGTTTGCACACCTCAGAGTAGAAGAGTTTTCTGTTCTCTTGATAGGAAGTTCTGACTGACTTCTCGATATTTGGTTAGGGTTGTGAATTGACAGAAATCTTCAATGTAATTCTTATTCATTCTTCTCAGCTTTTTCTATGACCTTGTAGGCATTTTCTGCTGTCTGCTGCATCAGTTTTCTTTTTGTTCTTACTCCAGGACTTTTCCAGAAAGCCATCGCACAAAGTGGGACCGCCATCTCCAGTTGGTCTGTAAACTACGAACCTCTGAAGTATACTCGTCTATTAGCAGCAAAAGTGGGTTGTGATTACACCGACAACGCAGAGATGGTGAGCTGCCTCAGGAGAAAGCCCCACAGAGATCTGGTGGACCAAGACATCCAGCCCGCTAGGTACCACATTGCTTTTGGACCTGTCGTGGATGGGGATGTGGTCCCAGATGACCCAGAGATTTTAATGGAGCAGGGTGAGTTCCTGAACTATGACATCTTGATGGGAGTGAACCAAGGTGAAGGTCTGAAGTTTGTTGAAGACACTCTGGAAAGCGAAGATGGAATATCTGCCAGCTACTTTGATTTTACCGTATCCAACTTTGTGGACAATCTTTATGGCTACCCAGAGGGGAAAGATGTTCTACGTGAGACGATAAAGTTCATGTACACAGACTGGGCAGACCGTGACAATGGTGACATGCGAAGAAAGACTCTGCTGGCTTTGTTTACCGACCATCAATGGGTGGCACCTGCTGTGGCAACAGCTCGATTCCACGCGGAGTATGAATCACCTGTCTATTTCTATGCTTTTTATCACCGATGCCAAGCTGAAGGAAGACCTGAATGGGGAGAGGCAGCCCATGGAGATGAAGTCCCCTACGTCTTTGGCGTTCCCATGGTCGGAGCCACGGATCTATTCCCATGCAATTTCTCTAAAAATGATGTCATGCTAAGTGCGGTAGTCATGACTTACTGGACCAACTTTGCTAAAACCGGGTGAGTTGTAAGTTTTACTCCACAACTAAAAACTGTTAGATTATCGATGCATAGAAGATGGCGTCACACCTAATAAAACATCAAATCAGCTGCCCACACTCCCTTTATCCCTTCTGCCACCGATAATCCCACCTGCCCTCCACACCATCTGCAGCTCGTGCTTCCAGTACCACATCTCAGCAAATCAACTTATAGCATTACACCGATTCCATCATCTCAGAGCTCTGCTACCCTCAGCTATACCTGCTTCTGTACACCTCTGTGTATGAGCTGTCCTACCCACCATATTGTTATGGACTCATATGTCTCATATACCAATGTTATTTTCCATAACCAACCATGACTTTGTCCTCCAACTTTGGAGTCTGTAATAACCTATAGCAGCTTCACTTCGAAATTTGTCCCATGCTTTGCTTCCTTGCTTTACTTTTCTTTTCTCTTCTGTTCCTTTTACTTTAACATATATTTATATTTTAAAATTAACTTTTACTTTACTTTTTCTTTCATTTTACTTTCCTTTAGTTTTAACCTTTACTTTTTAACTTTAACTGTTATTTTCTTTTACTTTAAAATTTCCTTTTATTTTTCTTAATAGTTTTACTTTAATGTTTTAACCTTTACTTTCCTTTAACATTTACTTCACTTTTAGTTTACTTTTTTCTTTAACATTTACATTTAGTTTACCTTTACTTTCCTTTTATTGTAACCTTTGCTTTTTAACGTTTACGTAAACATTTATTTCCTTATATTTCTTTAGTTTAAAATTTACTTTTATTTTCCTTTGTTTTTCTTTTACTTTCCTTCTACTTTACTTTTATTCTAACCTTTACTTTACTTTTGCTTTACTTTAACATTTACTTTGCTTTAACTTTTATTTTAATTTATTTTCCTTTTATCCTCCTATAACTTTTACTTAAATTTTTCCTTTTACGTTCCTTCTATTTTGCTTTTATTTTAACCTTTAAAATCTTTTTGCTTTATTTTTTATTTATTAACATTTGCTTAAATTTTTATTTTCCTTTTACCCTATTACTTAAACATTAGCATTACCATTAACTTACCTTATGCTACTGCTTGTATCTCATTCTCTTTCATTGTCTTTATTTTGATTGTAGGGATCCCAACCAGCCTGTTCCTCAAGACACTAAGTTCATCCACACAAAGCCTAACCGTTTTGAAGAGGTGGTATGGACAAAGTTTAATCCAAAGGAGAAACAGTATCTCCATATTGGCCTAAAGCCTCGCGTCAGGGACAACTACCGTGCCAACAAGGTTGCTTTCTGGCTGGAATTAGTCCCTCACCTTCACAACCTCAATACAGTCCAGCACCCTTCTACCACCACCAGATTACCCCCTTACACCACCCGCTGGACACCTGGTTCCAGGCCCAACAGTGGAAGTACCACCAGACGCCCACATTCCACACTTCCTCCTGATGGGGATGACGATGAGCTGGTGGAACGGCCTCGATATTCTCCATTTCCAGGCGACTCCCGTGACTATTCAACAGAGCTGAGTGTGACGGTAGCTGTGGGGGCTTCACTCCTCTTTCTCAACATCTTGGCTTTTGCTGCGCTTTACTACAAAAGAGATAGGCGTCACGAACTACGTCAGCGGAGACACAGTCCTGGGAGAGGAGGTGCCCCTGGCAATGACCTTGCGCACCACGGACCAGAAGAAGAGCTTATGTCACTTCAGATCAAACGAGCTGGTGGGGCTCCAGATCTTGAACCACTAAGGCCCCATGATATACTGAGGCCAGCTTGTCCTCCCGACTATACACTGGCACTGAGAAGGGCCCCTGAGGACGCTCCGCTCCCTCCACCACCTCCACCTCCTGGCTCCGTTATGGCCCCAAGTACCATTTCGGGGCTACCCTCATTACATCCTTTCAATACATTCCCCACCACTGCCCACAACAATACCCTTCCTCACCCGCATTCAACTACAAGGGTATAGTGGTGCTAGGCATCTCTCCCTCGACCCACGTGCTGCCCCTGTCTCCCCCTCCCTGTCATAAACAGCTATGCTGGCTATCTGGGCCTTCCAAGCTTGAGCTGGATTTTGCCTTATGGCAGGGGATGGGGTAGATAAAAAGACTTGTTTATAATGAGGGAGCAAGAAGAGAACTACCCGCGCTCCCCGTGCACCTCCTTTTCCTCCTCAGGCTATAAAAACTGCGATCGACCATCAGGTCCACAAAACCTGAACTGGAATCTCTGCCTATGTCATGGGGGAAACAGGGTCAAACAAGGGGGCAGTAATTTAACGGGATTGTAGGGGAAGATAAAAGTGTTTTGATCAAATAAATTATACCCCCTGCTTCCCTTTTAAGAAAGGGATAGGGGGTTCGGCTACGGGAGGAACAGCGGCCTACATGATTAGGCCAAAACCCTCCAGGGACTTCTACACCGGCTTTATTATTTTTATTCAAGGACGTTGTTCATTTGATGGGGACATTACACTGGGTGGGGGCATCGCGGATACCCTCGGTCTGGTGTGTACAATGCACTGAATCTTCATGGACTAATCTGCTCCCCAACATCTCAAATTACCATCACAGGAAGAAGGGGTGCCCCTCCGCGAAGAAGAGGGCAGGGGGTGAATGTATCAGGGGTGAATGCATGAGAGGCCAAATTGAAGCCCCTTCCTCGTAACACACACAGTGCCAATGATCCCTTCCTCCTCTCAGACTAGGTGGGCTGGCTAGTCAGTAACTTGGGGGGCTCCGAAAGGTTTAAAATTGCCTCTCCACTGCCATAGTCCTAGGGTGCCTGGGTAGAAACAAGAGGGGAAGGGGACTGTAAGTGTGCCAAAATCCGAGAGAGGGGGTTGTTATCTGACCGATCGTTCTCTTTTCATCTAATATTGTTTGTAATGATTGTCCTTCTCTGCTCAGTTTTCTCTCCAATCCCCCTCGGCTCCCCGTCCTGCCCCCCATCTTTGTCTCTACTTCACCAACTGTTTCTCCACAAAACCGGGCACGAGGTTCGTAATCAGAAGCACATTGAAGATCTCACCACCCTCTGCGGATGTAGGTCTGATGAATGACGAGTCGACGTGGGAGATCGTAGCAGTCCATAACCGGTAGATTATGAGGATGATATTCAGGCCGATCCTGTGATCTATGACAGAAGCTGCAGGGTCAGAAAAATCTTTAAGATTTCTATACATGAAATCGTCATATAGCTTTGCCTCGAGGAGATTCCCACAGGCTTTCTACAAGTTACAGCATCAGAGATTTATCCTATAATAGGGTCCGTCAGCTCTCCTCTGATAAATGCTCGCTCGGCTGGTTCCGCCGTTCACATGCATGCTGGGCTCGGCTGAGCGTGCATTGTTTTCACTGGGCATGGTTGAGGAAATCACTGCCGGGGGCGAATTTCCAACAGGGACAGGACAGCTAAAATACAACAAGCCCAATCTGCCAAGGGCGGTAATTGGCTGCTTATATGGAATGCCTATGGCCGGGTCTGGCCACACACAATACATTAGATAAGTCCGATTTTTTTCTCACCATTGATTGACATGACGAGGGATAAAAGGGGCCCAGGGGTCCCACAATGAGGAAGTTCATATTTATTATAAAGGGTCAGAGCCTTTGCTCCCCTCTCTGTCTAGAAGAATCCAGTGGTCTTGATGGGACCCTGAAGGTGACAACCCCAAGTACAGTTCAGAAGACTTATTCCAACCGTCCAATCTGCCAATTCACCCAACCCGGTCATAAAATACAGAGGGTGAATCCATTGTCAGAGATCTCACTCATGCCGTCGGTGTTTGCCGGTGGATCGTCTGCTCATAGGTCCGCGCTCGCCATCTCATCCCCTGCTGTAACTTGTAGGAATCACAGAGGCAGATGACTAACGAGAATGCAGTCTATGTGCTGTGGGCTGCTGTCCGGAACGGCGCACCAGAGAAGCCCCTCCCCCTCGCAGACCTTAAGATTTATATTATATAGATTGTTC